>NC_079370.1:1635000-1790000 GCF_021018895.1 Seriola aureovittata
TTGTTTTCTCACGTCAGGATTCAAACTTTACGTCGCTTTAATGCCTCAATCTCAACAGCATCTCTGCAGCTGCAGCCATGTTGCCTGAACTCGGCTCAACATTAAGTCACCACCGTGTATTTACGTCATCAGTGTCATTAAAAGAATCTCATGACGGGATTTCATCCGACCGATTCTCATCTGGTGTCTCGAGTGTTGCAACTCAGGCCGGTCTGTTACTCGACCCGCATTCACCTTGGATCCAGACCCATACAGAACCGAGACATGCCAGGCCTGAGCTCCATGGTCCAGTTGGAACTCGTCTGAATGTGTCCAGGACCTGCTTTCTCATGCAGATCCTCATACAGACGCACCTTGGACTTGAGACCTGGACCTGTTTGACCATAGGAAACGTGGCTCCGAAACCACACAGCTCCCAGGTCGGGGTGGACCTGTGAAGATCTCTAGTCTGGAGCGAACAACACCAAACGTAACCCTGAACCCGGCTGCAGTTAAAGTTAATCCAGCTCAGTCCAACTGTTTCGTCCTCTTAAAATTCCCATGAAGTCTCTATGTTTCGCACTGTGACAATATCACATCATTTCCTGCTTGAAACAAACTCTTGTTGAAGTTACATCGACAGTTGTTGTTCTGGCTGCATATCCCAGATCCAGTCTGAAGTACGTGGTATCACTGTAAATGTCTGAGTTTCTAAAGATGAACCGACCAGTTAATCAGGCAGAGTTGAGGAGGTTTGGTTTTTTGCAGGAATCAGAGAGAAGAAAACCTCAAGCTCGTGTCTTTAGTTCCTCCAGCAGGAAGTTGAGTTGCACCACATGAGGAGGTAGATGCTCATTTATGCATTGTAACAGTTGAGGAAAAGCTATGATACCAGAGGATTTAACTTCTTTTCCCCTGAAATCAACCATTAATTAGCAATAAACAATTTCTCCTCACTATCTAATTGGCATCACATTTGTCAAGATACAGTTAAAGAGACTGTTTAATTAATTAAACATGAAATAGCACCTTCTCTGAGTGTTTGAGAATACAGATGTAACCGTGGAGATTTTTTTTCTCCACACACACCAACACCTCCACCCCACTCTCAGAAAAAAAAACCCCAGCACCAGATTTGATAAGATTTGTTCTCTTTATCACTTTAATTAGCACCTCCCTCCTGTCCCCTTTGCAAATGAGGGGTAGGTGAGGGGGTTCGGGATTTGATGACTTAAAATGCACACAGCTAACGAGTTATTCATACCCTGCACAGCTGTTAAGGCAGTTTAACTGCTTCTTCTCCGTTCTCCCTCCGTTCTCTTGATGCTTTACTTGTCGAGGAGGGAAAGGTGGCGAGAGGCCTCGCAACTGCTCCATTATCTTGGTAGAGAAGCTCCCTGATTCAAAAAATGGCCATAATTTCCCTCATACACCTGTAACAGCAAAGATTTACAGCTATTCACATCTCAAACTTGGATCTTTCCTGGAACTTACGACCATTTTTATGCAGCTCCGTCCAGGTTGTGAAGAGGTAGGTGTTACGTAGGCGCGAGGTGTCAAAATAAAATAAAAAAAAAAAAACACCTGACTGCTTTAAAGCTGTTTCTGTTCGGAGCTATGAGCACATTTCTATGCATGCTGTATACTTGTGCGCGCCACCATTGCCCATCTGTCACTGTGCAATTATGATCAGAGGAAGGAAGAGCCTGAATGAAGTACCCGTACCTCAGCTCCCATACAGATTGCCGACCAGGAAGCGGCAACTTCTCCTGGATCAGCATCCCCATGATTGAAAGATCACAACTCACATCTACAAACAGTGACACAGCTGCGAGCGCGCTTTACTTAAATCCACTGAATTAAGTTCAATAAGGTTCAAATATTGCAAAGGTTCTACATGGTTTAAGGACATTTAGGAATATCAAAGACAAGGAGTGAGTGGGATTCTCTTTTTTTTTTAAATTTCTTGTTTGGGAATTGGTTTTTTTCTTTGGAACAGTCTCGGTGTGAAAACCTCCGGGTTTGCGGAAAAAGTCAAAAACCGCCAAGTTCGGTGAAAACGCTCATACCTAAAATCCATCAGTTTATCCGCTGACATACTCTCAGTTAAAAAACAAACCAGCCTGAAACTGAATATATTAAACACAATTCAGACTGATAAGTGGCGAGGCACTTTGACGCGGCGGCGGCCTGAAAAATCTGTGATGCAACTTTCACTGTTGAGTCTGTTTTGGTCAATGCATAAGTGGAACCATTGTGACAAGTGGCATGTGCTGAGTGGTGTTGTTCATCCACGAGTTATTGCTTTAAAATGAAAGTGGTAAGACAGGTTTAGAAAAGGAAAATGGGTTCAATTAGTACTTCAGATAACAAGAGGCCACTTCAGCTAAATTCCTAGAAAATGAACAACAGGCCGCAGGCTCAATAAATAGAGATGAGATGATTTTCACACTAAGTTTTTTTTTTTTCACTCTGCACAGTCAGTATTTATAATTCCTTACCATCAGAGAAAGAAAGCAGCAAAACCAACATTTATCAATATTTTAGCTGGTTGTGGACTGATTTTTCTTTCTCTATCCTCAAACCAACATCGTTTTCATAATGTTCGTGCTTTGTAAAATGTATTGGAACCTTCTTTTCAGTCTGAAACAAAAAGAAGATCTATAAATCTGCTTCAGTGTCTTTAAACACGTGGTCGGCTGAACGGACGGGAGGCTGTGGTGCAGACTTTTGAAGATAACAGAAGCTCGGTGGATCCATCCGTCCGTCTCACAACATCATGCCTGAGCTACTCGAACTGTAAACAGAGGTTAAAGGTCTGCGCTCCGTGGAGCCACGGCGGCGCTGTTGCGTCTGCCTCCCAACTTCAAACAAAAGCTGTTATGTCTGAGAGCGAGGAGCGAAATAAAAAAAGGGCAGCCAGAGGTGTCGCCCCCCCCCCCCCGAAAACATAAATACAAGACCTGGAATGTGAAAGCGGTTTGAAACCAGCCCCCAGACCCCAGCGAGCTCAAAGGTGTCGTCTGCAAGCGTTCAGCTGCGATCAGGCCTGTTGGTGCTGCACTTACCTGACTGAGGGTGTTGGGCATCATACTGAAAAATTAGAACGTGTTAATAAAATTAATCAGCATAAGACACTTTTTTTTTTTCCAGAAATCAGCATCCATATTCATGTGAGCATGATGTTGCTGAATTAATGTGATCAGAAAGACGGTTTCAATCCCCCCAGAGTTGGTTCATGTTTAATCTTGTCTCCTCAAAACCGGAAGGCAAAGAGCAGGAGAGGAGGGGAGAAAGCAACTCTGTGATTAATGTTATTAATTTCCACACCTCTAACCTTCTGTTTCCGCTTCTCCACATTTGGAAACCATGTTTTTTTTTTTTTTTTCTTCTTATTTTGAAAATGTTTGGCTTTTACCAAGCAGCTGAGCTCAGAGGAGAGAGAGAGAAAAGTTTCTGATTTACGTTGGGGTGATCCCGCCGAGATTGCTATCATTAGAATAACTTTATTAGGCTTTCTGCTGCATTTCCTGTTTGATTTACTGCGCAGTCCCAAGGGCTCATGGGTAGGCACTGAGGACTCCCCTGCATGAGCCAGACCTGCCAATGTTGTGCTGCAGCAACCTGAGTGTAACGTCCCTATTAATCTGGAGCTAAACGTAGCAGAAACATAACGAAGGTGCTGCCCAATAAATCTAGCGCAGGCCTTTAAAGGCTGCGGGTGCGCGCTGTGATGTGTCAGGGTTTGTGTTTACAGCCAGAGACAAGAGAGAGGTAACAGCCATTTGTGGTCTTGCATAGGATTATGGGTAAGAGCGTGGAACTGACACTGCCGTGGTTCTTTATCCACAGTGTCATGGCTGAAGGGAGAAACTGATGCATTTACAGGGAACATGATCATTTATTTTGAACTGCACAGCAGCCAGTTACCTACAATTACATGGATATATGTGGAACATTTAACCAAACCATGAACAGTGCAACATCCGCGCTACGTCTCACTCGTTGCTGTTTCTAACAGGCAAGAAACAAGAAACTAACAAAAGAAACAACAAAACAAAAACATTGTGTAACTAAGCGACCTACGACTTACTCCAATCTTGACTTTGTGCTGAGCTTTGTGTCATGAAATATCTTCCAGGCTGATTTCAGGCCGTCTTTGCATAACGTCATCATTTTTGCAACTTTCAAACGATCCGTTTTTCAGGTCGCTGGTGAGTTGTAAGTTTCCTGCGGTCCTTCAACGCAACGTCTTAGAGACAAAGAGACTTAACTTCGCTTTGCGTTGCAGCGCGTTCAGAGAGTCACAATATCCGTGTTAAGAATATCTGTGAAAAATTGATGCAAGTACGCTTTGCATTCAAGAGCTGGGACATTCCTGGTATCACCACCAGGAGGCGTCAGTGTGAGGAATTTTCTAATTTCTTTCATTTTTGTACTTTAACGACCGAAGATTTGTACAATGGCCACTAACATACAGCTGCAGTGGATTTCAAGCATACGATTCAATATTCAACAATAAAAACCAACACTGCCTCACGAGAGCAGCTTTACATAGTTTACATCCAGGTGCCTCCACTCGTTGTTGTGGCCACGGCCGGAGGAGGCCACAGGTCACCGGGGTTAAGAGTAAATGAGGTTACAACACTAACAGCTGAGGAAATGTTTCTGCTAAAAGAAAGTGAGGAAGAAAAATGGAGGGAAGGAAACTCAAAGCACCTGCAGACTGTTGTGCTTCAGAGTGACAGTAAAAACCAAGAAACAACTACATTTCATCAACAAACCTGGTTTATACTGTTGCTGCCGACTCAGATCAAAATAAACACAAAAAGTAGATGGGAGGAGTCTGTCAGGTGAGTGGTGGATGGTTGTGCTGATGCCCAGCTGGTTGAGGCCTTGGATTGGTCTGCAGCCCTGAAGTCTGTCCCTCAGTTCTTGGGAAGTTTATACTTGTCACCTCAGTTTGGGACAAATGTTCCCGTCCAGAACAAAAAGTTTGACCTGGTATTTCTTGGATTTGTGTTTTATGTCATGTCAACTTTCCACAGAATTTGTGCTGACTTGTATTTTTCCCTTATTTTTTTATTTTTTTTTTGTTAATAGGAGTTATATGGTCAGTTCCTCCTCAGCTGCTGGTGATAAAATTATACGTCCTCATGATGCTGTAAAATTTTTTTAACTAACTGTTGAATGTTGTACATTAAGCTGATGAGTGCTGATACTGGCTCAAGCATCACATGCGACGGATTATGCAACAGAGAACTGAGCGGGACTGAGTGAAGCTGTGATCCGTACCTCTCAGGGTTTACCCATCAGCCCCACGCTCTCCAGGCCTGCAGAGCTGCGAGCTGCAGACCAGATGTTAGCTGTTAGCTGTTAGCTGTTAGCTACAGCACAAACTGGGGAGAAATAATACGATGCACACTCATCATCTGCATTCGTAGAGCTTCAAACTCCTGTTTCCTTCTAGTGGCCTGTGAAGTGTTAATGTGCACAGTTGATTGACGTCTCCATGAGCACCCTGGGGGGCTGGTGTTCAGTGGAGCATGGATACGTTCTTTAAATGCGTCCATCCTGCACATGTGCATCCGAGCAATGAAAGAAATGCACATTATGGGGATAACTTAAAGTTGTTATAAGTCATAAAAGTTTGACTCAAGTATTTCATCAGTGCCTCATTGTCTCCTCTGTTTGAGAAGTAACTAAGTACATTTACTGCAGAAGACGTCTGACGTACTGTACCGCCTGTATGTCCATTTCTACTTCACCACATTTCAAAAGGAGATTGTACTTTTGACACTTATACACTACATTTATTTGACAGTTTCAGTCACTTTACAGATTAAGATTTTACAAACCAAACATATGACAGACGTAGAAAAAACATAAAATAAGATCAGTGTCGACCAGCTACAACATTAAAATGCTCTTTACACATCAGTGATAATTCAAAGTATCACTTGTTTAAAGTGAATTATTTCCATATTGCAGTTCTGCCAATTCACTCATGGAAAGTATCTGACTTTAAAAAGGTCAAACACCCATGATTTGTTCTTTAAACTGTTACATTTAAAGTGAACTAATCACAGGTGGTAAGTAATGCCTGGATTATATGAAATGTTTGTATATATGATTTATTTATATGTCTGTCTCAGTCAGAAATCAATCCACAGTTAGCTCTGAATGCTGCAGCTCGGCTCCTGATGTGTGTTCACATCAGCGTCTCTTCACTGGCTGCCCATTTATTTTTAGGACTGATTTTAAAATTCTTTTAATTAGTTTTAAGGCCTGTTTTGGGCCGGTTTGGGCCGGCCCCTCCCTAAAGGCTATTTCTGAGCTTCCAGGGTCTAGGTTGAAAAACCAAAGGAGACAGGTCTGTGCTGTCAGGGCCCCTAAACTTTGGAACAAGTTGCCAGAGGAGATCAGACTCGCAGACTCACTCACACTGTGTGATGTCTTAATTTCATCCACATTTTACTTTGACTTGTTTGGATGTTTTATAATTGACTCATGTGAAACACTTTACTTGCTCTACAAATAAAGTGGTATTATTATTATCATTATATATTCACATCCTCTGACTATTTTCATCTTACAGGTGGGTGCCTCCTTTTAAAAATAAGTGTCTGTGAGTCTCAGAGGGTTAAAGTTAAACCTCAGTGACTCCACCCTGCCTCAGCCGGCCCCTCACCAACCTTCATGTGGAAACTCTTTATTTGCTCTGACTGAGACTTTCTACAAATATCACAAGAAGATTCTGTATCTGCTTTTTTTCTTCTTTCCCAAACATGGCGCACCGCAGCACAACGTGGCATCATCTCCAGTTTGAATGCTTTCTGAGAAACTTATCTTGTGTAGCCTGCTAATTTTTTTTTTTTTTTTTTTAAATAAGAAGCCCGGGGTAAGAGAGTCAGTGATTCATCAGTCACCATTCTTGTTGTTAATTATGATTTCTATTTTGACATCTGGGAAAGTCTTTGAAGTGTTTGATGCTGTAGAGATCCAGCGAACAGCCTAATGGAGACAGACTTTTAAAAACTGTTCTGCGCTTGCCAGTCTTCTCTGAGCAATCACCCATGATACCCACCCGTGGTGCAGCTCCGCCGCTGGAGCTGCAGAGCTGGAGCTGCTCTGCTGCTGTGAGGAAACAGCCATCGTCAACCTTTTCGACTTGTGATCCACTGAAACGAAGCTGCTGCAAACTTTTTTCTTTTTTTTTTTCTACAGCTATTTTTGTGGACAGTGTTTTTTTGGGTTTTTTTTTTTTTTTTTTTTTTTTCTTTCCCAGAAATCCTTTGACAAAAAAAAATCTTGTGACCACCTCCAAGACGGAGAACCACTGTTATAGAAAAGCATTAGCCATCTGTGTGGAAAAACCTTTTCTAAGGCGGAGGCAAACATGGCTGATCCTTATGAAAACAGTGATAATGAGGAGGAGTATTATGGTGGAGTTCCTGTTGTTTGTTGGTGCCTTCACCTCCGTTTGTCAGTGAATAAGTCACTTGTAATGTCAAAATCTGGAAATAATGAAGCTTAATGGTGTCTCGCTACTTTGTGGTGTTTCTCTTCACTTTCCACCTTTAACACAATGATGAAACCCCCCCCCCCCCCCCCCCCCCGAACCAAGAGCGTCTGACACGTTTCCCTCTGAACACACACAATGTTACACTCTGGCTTTTTATTCATGTTTTTAAAAAAAAAAAAAAAAAAAGAAAGAAAAGAAAAGAGCAGAACATCAAGGGAACGCCAGCTCAGACCGGCTGGCACACATCTCAGGGTGTTAACAGGTGAGGGTAATTTCCTAAAGGTGCAGACACCTGGCCTCACCTGGGGTTCACAGTGAGGTCAGGACACCTGTGCTGTTTTATATCTTAACTCCCCGCGGAGGGCGTTCGCTATTACAGGTGTTCACACCCAACATTTATTTATTTCAGGTTTCACAGGTGCTCCAGGTTACACTCAGCAGGTGACGTGAAGATGCAGTAGGAGAGCCCAGGTACAGTCGGTTCGAGAGGAAGAGGCACGACAAGAACGCTGATTTCAATTTTTGCACGGTGAGCTCTTGCACAAACTTCAAATATATTTACAATAATAAACAATCAATGATTCATAAGATGTGATATTTACAGTTATTACAAATAACGTGTTCAGTGACTGCGGCTGAATGAGTCAGTAACTGGAGTTGAGATCTCAGCAGGAGGTTTTTCTTTTTTTTTTTTAAAACAATTCACATTGTTTCATCTTTTGTTTCCAGAGGAGAGAAGAAAAAAACTAAGAAACAAACCTCTCTGGTGTCAAAAGAGTCTGGTCAAGTTAATGCCAAGAAATCTGTGGTACAATACAAACAGTTTAATTGTGTAATTAACAATCAATAACCACTTCTAGTTAGAACATTTCTGAAGAAAGGAACCGAGAAACACTTATAAAACAGTCAGTCGTAACAAAATAACTGGTGTTCTCATTGAAATAAACTCATAAAAAAGAAACACTTTTATACAGGATATTTATACAGGAATAGCTTTTTGAATTGGATTGTTAACCAAAGGAAGACACATCGCAGACATCGATTTTCACACAGATTGCATATGTTTTTCTTTCTAAGGTGTTCTATAGGTTAGTCATTTTACCTAAGCTTATTTGCATGATAGTAAAAATTGCATACAACATTAATCGTGAAGCTTGTAGCATGAGTTGCTCGACATACAGCACTTATTATAGGCAACCTTTAAAGCACATTTCTCCATTTAAAACGTTTAAGACACTTTTTGTTTTTACTGCCCATCGAAATTACATTTATAAATAGAAAAAAGATCGGTGGAATTTAAAAAAAGCGCTACGCAACATAAAACTTTTTCAAAAAGTAATTACATCAGAAAAACACTGCATGAACTGCAAATAAATAATGTCGGACAACATAAACATGGTGTAATTCACATTTCTAACTGTGTGGCAATTCAGAAAGTTACAGTGACAAAGGTTTTGCAAAATAATCTAACATCGGCAGTGCCGTATAGTACAAGGCATTTGTTGGCATAGTTTCTTTAAGACTGTATTTTTTTTTTTTTTTTTACAGTTACAATATATGTCTATATATATATTTATATTTCCTCCCTAACAAATATGTAAAGACTGAGCTATTCTTGGAGATGCACCTGGGCTGGGTGATCACGTTCCAGAGGTTGGAGTGATCCATAATCACTTTATGCGCTTTTTAAAAGAATAACTAATCTGCCAGCAGGCTCCAGACTTGATACCTCATGATTAAGGCCTTGTCAACCACTTGGTCCTCGATTTCATTTGCTATTTTATTTTTTAAAAAATTCCAGTTAAACATCACATACGTAAACACCTATCAAAGTCCTAGCAAACTCCAGGGGGACTTTTTTTCTTTTTAAATATAATCAGTAGCTCAAAAAGATAAAGTAAAGTCAGTGTAAAACAACAGACATAGAGTGAGTGCAGTCAGCAAATATCCACGGCAACATACTTAGAATAATTTTTTGTGCAGATTATTTAAATGATGCATCAGTCTTTACAGTGAATAATACAAGTTTTACAAAATCCAAAAAGTAGTACTTGAGTCTGAAATGGGCTTTCCAGTGTGTGAACACTCACTTCACATAGCCTGTCAGTCTGATACAGTATATATAAACACTCCTCATACAGTCTGTGCGCTGTATTCATTAAAAACACTACTTTTCTTTATTTGCAGTGCGGTGGTTCTGTGTCGGCCAGAGCGTTACATTTAGCACAGTCATCAGTCTGTGTGTGCACAAGAAAACTCTCAGTATGGATTCAGACGGGGAGAGTCCTACTCCTTGGCCTCGTGCTCCGACTCTGACTGGGCCTCGGCGCCTCGGCCCAGCTGCTCCTCGATCTTGATGGAGAAGATGGTGTTGTTGGTCTGCGTGCTCTCGTCCAGCTCCTTCAGCAGCTCCCCGCTCTCCCTGAAGTCCGTCAGCTCCTCCTCGAAGGCCGGGCTGCTGCCGCTGCTGCTGTTGGTGTTGGTGGTGGCCGCGGTGCTGTTGTTGTTGTTACTGGGCTCCTTGGGCCCCTTGGCTGGGTGATTGACGTAGAAGCGCTGGTTCTGGAAGAACTTGATGATGGTGAGCTTGGGCAGGTCCAGCTGGGCCGACAGGGTGTGGATGGCCTCCTCGTCGGGATACAGGCCCACGTCCTGGATGAAGCTCTGCAGGATGCCCAGAGCCTCCAGGGAGATCTTCCCTCCGCCGGTGCGGGACTTGATGCTCCCTCCGCGGCTGCCCTCGTCCTCCGTCTCGGCCGGAGAAGCGGTGGAGGGTTGGCGCGGCGGCAACCGGGGGCCGGTGGTGGGCTGCTGTTGCTGCAAAGGCTGCTGGGACAAGAGGGGTTGGGAGGGGTGCTGGAGGGACAGGGAGGGCTGGTGCTGGTGCTGGTGCTGCTGCTGTGACTGGGGCGGCTGAGCCTGCAGTGGGAAAAAAAAGGGGAAGAGAAAGCAGACGGGGATGTTATCAGTGAACACTTATCGGCGCCTTAATAAGGCCTTTCATTAAAATCAATTGAGTTGTGAGGAAAAATGGGCCCGCTGTGTATAGAACAGGCACTTGGTTGGAGGAATTTTCCATGTAATATCTCATTGAATGTAATCAGTTCTGCAGATATGATTTTTTTTCTCCTTTTTTGGTAGTGGGAGATTGTGTCTCTCATTGTGGGGGTAGAGGCATCAGCAACACACACAGCTACACACACACACACACACACACACACAGCTACACACACACTTACACACACACACACGAACTCCAAAGACACAATCAGGCCTACACACAGTGGGAATTCACAGGGAAACTGGCCTCTCTATTATAGCCTCTGCTGCTTATCAGGCTCTATTGCCAGGCAGTGATAAACAAGCTCCCTGTGCACAATTCACGTTGCGATGGTCTGGCTGATTTGCCGCAGTGTGAGAATGCTATCGATGGCTTTCACTCTGCCGTCAGAATCCCGTTAGTGTAAACACATGACACATTACTCGTAAAATGTCTCATTGTGTGGTTGGAGAGGGAGTGAGTGGGCAACTCGTGGTCCCTATTGACCCTGCAAAATGGGTGCTCTTTTATTTTCATTTCTGAGTCAGACACTGTAGAATAGGTGTTTCATAATGAAGTTTGCAAAACAGCACTTTACAGGAACTCTGTTTGCCAGCTGCATAAATGCACCCAAAGATGTGATTTTACAGTACCAATATACTGAGCTATGATAGTTCTTGTTGAGCAAATGTGAGCTAATTTGGCTAATGTGTCGCGTTAGTGAAGGACAGGCACAAAATATTTGAACACTGGTCTCTTATGGACAATGTAAAATGCAACATTAAATCAGAAATAATCTTATTTTATTTATCTACAGCCGTTTCTGTTTGCATGCAAAGTATGCACAAAATTCCCTCATTCTATATCTGCTGCTGAAATTGATTTGAAAAAGAAATCCTATTACCTTATTTATATCTAGTAAATGGCAGCCTTTGTGAAACACTGGCCATGTCTCCAAGTAACCAAATAACTAATCAAACATTCAGCTGTGGCTCAGACTTTTAATAGAAGTATTATTGTACTTCATTAAGATATTTCGACCGTTAACCGAGCCTGTGTGTTATTTTCTATTCATCTGCCAGATGTCTCTTATAAAGCAGCTTTGTTAAATAAGTTCAGGCTAATGATATCGTTCCAGCTCGTGCTGAAAAGTAGGAACTTTTAAGTGTTGCTGTGTTTCTAATTAACAAGGGTTCATAAAAATTCCTAAGTGTTGTTTATTACAAATTCCTTGAAAATTAGTTAAGATTAAATGAAGGGGGGTGGGGGGATTTATGGTTTTTGTTTTTGATACAGCACTTTAGTAAAAAGTAGGAAAATATGCAAAACTACAGTGAGCAGAACGTTATCAGGAGAGTGTTTCTGTCTCACGTACACCCTGTACACAGCAATACAAGTTTCTGATTATTTTCTTGACTTATTGATTAATGATTTAGTCAGAATTCCCTTAAAGTTCAAATGTGTTTCCCACATGTAGATTTATGAAAATGAACATGTGCATTTCTTTTTGCACAGGACATATTTGTTCATATGTTGTTTGTATCTGAGCATGTTTACGTGTGTGGTCATGTTTTTATGTTTTAACATATTAACAGTGTTTTCTGAGAAAATCTGTGCATTTTAAACAAAGTCACACAAACACACACACACACACACACACACACACACACACATCTACATTACATTTTGTTGTGTTTGCATCAACACCCGAACAGACGTGATGCCTGAGCTCTGCTGAGGCTCAGTGTCTTGCCAAAGACACTGTGTCAGGACTCGTGCCGTCTTGCTCACCTGTAGCTGGTCAGTGGAAACGTGCATCAGGTGCGTCGGCCGCTCGTTGTGGTGTTGTTGCCCGGCGCTGCTCTCCTGCTCGTAGATGGCGTCGCGTTCGGCCTGCGAGAGGCTCAGGAAGCGTCGGATCATGGAGAGGTTCTCCCAGAGCGTCCGGTTCTCCGGAGACGGGTCCTCCTTCCAGCGAAGCAGCTCGCAGAGCCAACCCTGCAGGGAAGAGTAGAGAGAGGGAGAGAGACAGAGAGAAACAGCAGAGAGAGAGAGTACAGGTCAGTAAAACATGTTCTTCAGGCTCAAACATGTGCACAGGTCAAAATAATGAATTATGTGTTGTTTAATGTTGGACTGCTGCCTCTAAGATCTTTCACCAGACAGTATGGAAACTGGTTCCTACAGTCACCCAGTCTGACAGTGCTTTACCTGTGATTATTAAACCTGCTTCTTTTGGTGTTAAAATAGATATAAGTAACATAACAAAGTTGCTCCTGAGGGAAGCATCAAAGTGCCGCGATGAAAACGATCCCATGACACCATTTCAAGTGATTTAAGTCACTGAAATGAATGAAAAATATTGTTGTGCAAAAACACCACCAGCACTAAAACACATCCAAATAAAAAAGTAAAGCTACACGCACTAAACACCTCATTATTTCACAATAGCTGCACCTGCGGTTAGCGTGTTTCTCTGCCACAGCTGAAGATGAAGATGAGAATTAGCCAAGGTCAAGCTACACAGCAGGAAGGAACAATTTAACGTGACGAGAAACACACACTCGCATATTGAGCAGCACCCTTGGGAGGAAGCAAGTGACTCCCATGTTTGAAACATTCCAGCAGAGGGCCATGAAAGACAGAGCTGAGGAAGAGGATGGGACGACGGCAACCTGAAAGGCTCCATGTGATTAAGGCAACGAGAGCCACCTGGACAGCTGAGTCAGTGCGACACTGATAGATTACTGAAGGTGCAGGACAAGAGGCAGAATGTTTTATACTTTATATTGTTTATGTGTCACAGAAGCTGCAGCACAACTCATGTAAAACCAACTTCTGTCAGTGTGTTTATAATGTGATGAAGATGTTGCTGTTTAAAGCAACAATCACAGGAAAACTCTCTGTTTGATCATGATCATGAGTTTCTACAGTTTTGTGATGTGATGTTACGTGCAACATGACTTGTTCCCTAAATGTGATTTTGAGTATATCTGACACAATCATAGATATTTATAATTAAAATGTGATGAATAGAGTTGAAACAAAATGGATGAATGAATGAATCAAAATTAGACAGATCATTTTTAATTAGTTTTTCAATCTTCACTTTTCAATATCTTCTATCATTTTTTAGACAAAATCTGTCAACCAAGAAAATAATGGAAATATTAAACACTAATGAAAACGGTCGTTACTTGCAGCCTTAGATTCAAACTATACGGCCTCCTCTTTTATTTCTGTACTTTACTTTTTAAAAGTCTGATTCAAGTAATGTTTAAGGTTGTAGATGAGAGAACGAGAAAAACATTAGACTGAGATGTTACTGAATAAACACAGTTAATAGAAACATCTCACACTTACACGATTCAAATGTGTGTTTGTGACAAATTGTGGATTCACGGCGATACAGACAGAAGGGCTCTGCAGGGGATGAGTGACGTGGTCACCCAGGCTCAGACGTGACGATCCAAACCTCAGCAGGCCAATTTGTGTGAGTGTGTGTGCGTGTGTGTGTGTGAGTAAGAATGAAAGGAAATAACACACTGTAGAGCTGTGTGGGAGAGCGAAGAGGAGTGGGGGGGGGGGGGGGGGGGTGAGGTGGGATGAAGCTGTAGTGAAGCTACAACAGAGCTGTAAAGGGACAAGAGTGGATGAAGAAGGAGGGACGGCTGGGGAGTGTAACCAGCGCGGAGGAAACGCAGCGTCAAAGAGGAGCAGTGAGGTGTGCGAGTGTGTGTGTGTGTGTGTGTGTGTGTGTTACAGAGGGCTACTCGCTCAGCCGGGTAGTCTATCCTGGCAGAGTGACAGAGCGGCGCTGTAATCTCCCGGCCAGTGCGCGGCAGCACCTTTCATTTCCACAGGATTACACCGCGCTGCTGGTCCGCACACAGACACACACACATGCACACACACAGAGGGCAGAGCCACGACGCCACACTGCATGCAAGAGATAACTCAGCAGTTTGGTTGTCCCCTGTTCCAACTCCTCCCATAAGCCACATCAAACCCAGGAGGGGTTTTGGAGGAAGCCGAGAGGGGGAGAAAGAGAGAGAGACATAAAGAGAGAGAGAGACAGGGAGGAGAGCGGGAAGAGGGGGCCATAAAGCTAGCAAGCTTGCGTGCCCACCTTGTTCCTTTGCCACGTTTATTGTTGCGTTTTTAATTTGCATGCAGAGGGATTTGGACGCTGCTCCAGTTGGGCTGTCTGTGGTTTCAGCTGATTCGGTAGTGAGGGAGAACACACACACGCACATGCACACACACACACACAAACACACACACACACACACACACACACACACACACACACACACACACACACACACACACACACAACAAAACACAAACAGACGTGCACAAAACCACCACACACCATCTTGTCAAAGCCAGGGAAACAGTACCCCGGCCCAACGATGGAGTAATCCAACTCAAACACTCCCCAAACCAGCAGGATTAAACCCAAAGTAGCAGAGCCAATCAAACAAAGGCACGACGTGAACTCCATTTCAATGCCAGGAAGTCCATTTAATGAAATAAAGTACAGAGTTATTAGTTCACAAGTGTGAGTGCTCGTTTGTGTGGCGCTCCACTTTGCTGTGTGTTGTTTGATCATTTCTACAGTTTCTGAGCTGACATGTAGCTTCCAACAGAAGAAGGTGTTTTTTTAATGTGACGTATGTCAAACAGCAGTTAGCGCTGCTCCTGGCCAGCTCTGTGGACAGTGGACAGTCAGCATTTTCCATGGCAGTTTCAAGAGCTTTGTTTGTGTTTGTCTAATTGCATTGCTTCCACAGACCAGCCAGAGGCAGCGGGGGGAGAGAGAGGTAAGAGAGACAGAGATGGTGAGACACAGAAAGAGAGAGAGAGAGAGAGAGAGAACGTAACACTCTGACTCAGTTGTTGCCACTAAACTTAATAAAATGAAACAGCCAATGCATAAAAGTTAGTTCTTCTAAAACTTGAAGCAGTATGAACTTACTTATATGTGAGTATTCTTTCCTCAGAATGACTAAATCAACAGGATTTTAGGTTCAACATTCCCGCACTCGGCTGATATTACCATACTGTTGCAAATCTGTTTTCCTCTTTATTGTTTAATGTAATTTGTTGAGGCTCTCCACCGCAGCTGACAAGCACCAACCGCTCTTGATTGGATCATGGAACTTGCTGCCCCTGCCGCTAAAGTGTTCCAACACGGTCCAGAAAACAAAAATCTAGGGCTCTTCAATGCAGTGTACTCTGTGTTGTGTTGAAGATCATTAAGGGCTCTCTATAAATAAATAGAACAGGTAGTTCAGAACAGGCCTAGCTTCTGGCCAGCACTGACTACAGTATACACTCAATGTGTTTCACAACACAGTCAAGAAATTTTCTCATGTCACCGTTTAACACTTGTGGCTGCAAAATGCTGCGGCCGTCGAAAACAGACTACAAGAAAGACTACGACTGACGAGGTGGATGATTATCAAACAGCAGTAACCTATACAACAGATTTTGTTTTATATATTCAAAGATGGCAGCACTTAGACTGCATGGTTGAGGTCTCATACCTCTCATCAACCAACTGCACAAAACAACATGCAGCCGCTTCCTGCAAACAGCGTCAGACCAGCTGAGTTAAAGCTGAGTGTCCAGCATGAAGCGACAGACATACAGCAAGTTAATGACAGTCTGGTTTAGAAGTGGTCACAATGCTCATGTTGCTGCTGCATGTGTAAGTATGTTTGCTAACATGTTAGTCAGACAAACTTCAGAAGCCAATGATATAAAAGAAGTGAGTGTTTGCCGCCCTAGTGGTGAGAAATCACTTCACTCATATTTAAACTTTGTTTTTTTGTCCTGTGTCTGTGTCAGAATTTAATCTCTGGTGAAAACAGGATGTGCTGAAACGTTTGGTTGACTGACCATGTAATCTATTATCTATTACACGACAGAAGATGTGTTGTCAAAAGTTAATCAATTGTCGAGAAAAAAAGCCAAATATTAGCTGTTTCCAACTCCTCAGACGTGGGGATTTTCTGCCTTTCTTTGTTATCACTTATCATCATCTGACATTATATTACTTTAATTTCACAGTGACTTTAAACAAGAGCATTCGAACTCAAAGGGAACGAGACTCATCAAAGTGCAACCCTCACAAATAAAAACCTTAAAGCATGTTCACAAACCCAGGATGCAAATACTTACAGCTATTTTTAAAAAATTACTTTGATTAAGTAAATCAATTAATTATGACAATGAAGAGCAGATCAATTTGTAATCAGAATAATTACAGCCCTAATTTAGGCCATTATAGTGCACAAAAAGTTTCTTAATATCTTAGACATGGGTGAGCTGCTTTTTAAGGTAAGACTTTAAAAAAAAAAAAAAAACAACTTTACTGAGCAAATAATGAAAAACAATTTCATTAAAAGTTCAACAAACCACTTTAGTTCCTGTCATGACACAGAGGCTTGACTCGTCTGCAGTAAACAACATTAACTGTTTGATCAAAGTGTGATACTGAAATGTTCTGTAGAAGAAATAATCTACAGCTCCTAATAGGCCTGCGAGTCAACACTGATAATATTAGTGATGTTAATGATATTAGTAACTGTCAAGTGGTTTTTTAATTTTTTTATTTTTAAAAAGAACATTTCTGCACGACAGAATTGTTTGTTTGACAGATCACAGCATGACATCCCCAAGGAAACTGCTGGAGAAACCTGGTGAGGCTGTGGCGGGAATCACATTTACTGCACATTTACATTCACTACACATTTAAGGACATTTAGACCAGAAACAAATGCCGATAAGCTTTTAAATCGACCTACTGAAGTAAACCGATGCATTCTCCCCCAACCTAGATTACTGGAGAGGAGGCAGTTTATTTTGATGTGAAAAACATCTCTCAGTTGAACTCACAGATGCTGCAAACGGGTTCATCGAAGCAATAAGTACCGACAGGCATAGGATTATCTTGCTATGTTGGCACACACCTGTGACAATATTGCACAATAATCCGCTGCCTCTGGGTCATCACTGCTTAATTAATAATTAGTTTCAAACAACGGGACTAGCAATCAAGAACCAGCAGCCTTTTCTTGTTTTACAGCAGACACAGATCTGACCAGAGGCTTGTGGGACTCTGGGGTCATAAGGTGCCAAATTAAAAGGGTAATAAACTCTTCAGCAGACCATTGTATGGTCCTGGTATAAATAGCAGCCGGGTGTTCTGATAAAAATATTTTCCTCGCAACACAATAGTTGAATTCATGCGCAAGATTCATCCAGCTATGCAGTGCGGTACACCGTGTATGTGAGTGCTGCAGTCACAAGCTGCCAATGAGAGCATAGGCCTGCTCTGTCAGAGAACAGCATGGTATTCACCACCCAACCCACCCACCCATTCACCCATTCACCACCAAACTACTGCGGCAAACACCCCCAACACGGAAGCCCAAGAGGAACACTGATGAACAACTGGCCCTTGCTGTGAGACAGGGACAGTAGATAGACAGACAGACAGACAGACAGAGAGGACTGTCACACGGCCTGGCCAACACCTTCTCTCTAATCTCATTTGCTTGTTATCAGCCCCATCAGGCTGACCTCGGCCACCGCAAAAATAAATAAATAAAATAAGCCAACAGATGTCCATCAATTTGCCATTTGAGTTTTTTCCCCCTCCTTCCTCGGGTTACTGTGTGACCAAAATTAATGGCTTGGTTTCAAACCCAGAAACAGGCTATGTGAGTATATTGAGAATCATTTGTGTGAATAGGCTAAAGTGACACATCAAAAAACAAAAAGAAGAAGAAGAAAAAAAAGAAAGAAAAGAAAATCACAGATGAAGAAATGATTGCGGCCATTGTTGTGGCTGACTGGTTGGAGGACAGAGCAGATTCGAGGGCAGCGACACAAACCTCTCCTCTGTCTGAACAAGGGAGAGAACTAAAAGTAGAGGGGAGACAATGCATTATTGTCTTTCCTCCTCCTTGAACCTGGCAGAGGCCCAGCTCTGGCAAACAACACTATGCAGATAAATGCAGCCGATAACACGGTATGTCCAAACCTGTTTCTCTCCCTGAGCAAGCCAAACCAGCGGCTGCACGAGCACATTCACCCCACAAGGTAAAACGTGTGCTGTGCTGTAAATACATTACGCTGAGGTGGACGCCCATCTGCTGACGACAGAGGAGTCTCGAAACGTTCCTGATGCTCGGGCATATGCGAATCTCCCGCAACAATAAGCAATAATTGACTGCACAATCCGGGGGCCAGATTTCTTTATCTTTTTTTTTTTTTTTTTTTTTGGGGGGGGGGGGGGGGATAAGTCTTTATATGCAAACAGAACTGCTATGAGTGACTGTACAATTTGTCTTTGGCATACTGTGAGGAAGATAGGGCAATAGAAATGGGGTCAGTGGCCTAATTGAACAGCATTGGCAACTGGAGGCACGGCTATGATGGGCAAGACAAAAAAACCCTGTGCCCTCCTAATAGAGCAGCCATTACGCCACAAAGTCCTGTTTATTTGTCTGTCAGTGTCTTTATTCCAGTGTCTTTGTGCAGATAATGGGTCAGGTGAGACAAAGTCCCAAAAAAGCCTGTCAACTATTACACCTTAATCCAAATTTACCCTCCACTATGGAGGCGTTCTGGTGGTCGGAGCATCAATGCATGATGGGAAGGAATTATTTTATGGTTCATATAGAAACAGAAACATTGATTATCGTAGCAGCACTGGCACGGTAAATGAATGCATAAGGTTAAGCTGTGCATTCATTATATATCCAAAGTAATCATGTTTTTATTCTTTCATTCACTGTGTGATAGGGATGATCGCGGCCAGGACAAGGCTTCCACTAAAAATGTCTGCTAGCGAGATCTTAACATAGAAATTTGTCTCGGTGCAGGAAAGGAGAAGATTACTGAACTGTGCATTCATTATATACCCAAAGTAATCATGTTTGCATTCTTTCATTCACTTCAGAGCCCAGTGAGGAGAAGGTTTGTGCAGGAAAAATGGCTTTGCAAGATCAGAAAATACTAATTTATCTCGCGTTACTGAAAAGAAGATTACTGACTTATTAAACAATTTTTTAAACATGCTCCACCTTGTATTTAAAATCCGGGCTCTACATAGTCTCCATGTCCTAGCGCTGACTTATGTTTTGAGGAGGATCATGTCAATGCTACTTAGTGCTATGGAAAAAAATACACCTATACTCATTTCCATTAATTCTGTGGATTGAAACTAGTGACCCTGCATTAACAAGCTCGCCTCTCTTACCATCTCCACCCTCAAGATCATGGCTGGACAACACCAGAACAGAAAAGAACACACGACACGACAGATGGATTGAGGACATTAAATATTTCACATGGTTAGAAAGAAAAAAAAAAGGATTAGTTACAGATAAAGGAAATTAACATTTTTCTAAAAATATTCTACTTTGTTTACACTGTATGTAAGGCTGTTCACCATATGGTGATCAAAGAGTTGAATTTTCATAACCTCACCATCTGATTCCAATTCACACGCTGGTCCTGAGCACTCACAAGGAGGCACACTACAAAACAGATGGATGAAACGGACATCTTTTGGAAATGACAGGCCCTACGGATGGTTGGATTTATAACCACAAAAATGGATGATGAAATGTCTAGTTCTCATATGTACAAATGTGAAGCTGCTCCTCTCTTATGGAAAGCTTCTGAGGATTAAAAACTGAGTCATCTAAATCATTTGAAACGTGCCTTAAAAAAATCTTTTTTTTTTTTTTTTTTATTATTATTAAATCATGTTGATATGACTCTGATGTCTTGTCAGAGTGGATGCTTTCCAGATTGTCATTGCCAGATTGTGTCACTATCCTCTTTTGTGAGAATGTCAGTGGCTGAGCTTTAGGAGAGAAATTTGCCAGTCTGAATCATACATGCCAAACAATTATCTCTATTCGAGCTGCGACATGGAGAAGTCTTAGCCAAACAGTGAACGTTGTCTGAAGAGGGGTCGCGACCTCTGCAGATACAATAAGCGAGTTGACAACAATAACAGACTGACAGCTAACACGACACACATTGTGGAGGCAAGGCATGACTGTGCAGGAAATGGCCCTCTCTGTGTCAGCACTTGCTCTCAGAGACAATACCGACCAGTTCTGTGCTGCCGTTTACGTCATGGCTGGCGAACCAATAAAGTGTGCAGGGAATTTTCGAGCAACCAAATAAAGGCAGATGGAGCATAAAGAATAACCAAAGGCAAATGACCAGTCCATCTAAAACTGAGCTCATTAAACATCTGTGTGGTTACATTTTTCTTTTTTTTTAACCACGTTTTGTTCTTTTTCAGCAAAGTCCTTCCTCACACACAACTGCACATAACACAGCAGCAATAATGCAACTTCCCCAGTGCAACCACACTGATGTTGGGTCAACAGAACATTTGCATATCTACAAATTAGACTGCAATAATGTATTAATGTTACACTCAGTATTTGTCCACAGTACTAAAAAAAAAAAAAAAAACATTTGTTAGCGACATATTTTATCTCATAAAAAGGTTAAAAAAAAGAATCACTGTAAATATGAATTTATATTACATATTAGTGAAATTTTGTTCTCTTTGTCCAGTAAAGCACTTGAGATTGTGTATGTGTACAAAATGGCTGAAAATCAGAGCGACTGATGATGCTACAGTACATATGCCTCTTTGTATCAAATATTAGTATTGTTGAAATTGCAGCGTAATCTGGTTTAGCCTGGTGGTGGGCTGATATTTGGGTACCAACACCGTCTGCACAGCTACACACAATGTTCAAACACTGTTCTCCCACCACAAATTTACCTCTTGTTTATAATCTTTTTCTGTTCGCTACTGCTGAGGCAGATGGAGGATGAATGCACAGAAGACAACAAACACGCTGAAGATGAACTAGAGATAAACAACAACGGCAGCAACATTACAAACACAGAAAGCACCTACATGGAGTCTGATTCCATCAATTATAAGAGCTTGATTGAGATTTAATTCAAAGCTGGGGTTTAATTGCTAATATCAAAGCATAATTAAGCTGATAAATCATGACTGATCTTATTGAATTAGGGATTGAAATAGCGGAGAACCTGCAAATTGTCTATGTCAGCTAAATAAGTGTTCTTAATTGGCCTACAACTTTGCTTCAGATACTAATGAAACTGAACAAATTTTCATCCCCAAAAAGTATTTTGAAATAAAATTCTTCAATAAGCAGTGGTTTATTCAGCACTATATCTGTGTGAAATTCATCTTGTACCTCAAATAGAATATTTACGTAAGTGGCAGAAAAAGTAAACACACAATCTCAAATGTCTCTCTGTACGTTGGTAAAAAGGCAGTTTATGTGTCGTTCTTTACGCTCAGTTTCCGCAGTACATTGTAAAAGTAGTGACTGAAGAATGTGATGTAGTGAGAATGATGTGGATGGAGAGGCAGTGTTCCTTAGATAGAGAGAAAGAGAGAGGGAGAGATAAGCGCAGAGAGAGGAGACTGTGAAAGACAGAGGGAGAGAAAATAATGCTAGCAAAACCAAGTGCACACAAGCACCAGCATGAGTACTTGGATAGGTCCTAATATCTCCCCATGCAATTCCCCCTGACTCACACACACACACACACACACTCCTGTATGCACACACTTTACACAGACACACACACTCTCTCTCTCAGACTGCATCTGCCGGAGCTAGTGGCTGTAGTTAAATTGAAATATTTCCCGGCGTGTGTCAGAAGCATGCAGAATGGTAATTATGACAGATCTGATTAGGCGGGCCGAGTCGGGCGGCTCCGGGCTGCAGGTGCGACCTTGTGCATTCCTGCGTGTGTAAATAAAATTAATTACAAGCGTAGGGGGCGCGCAGCGCGTGACATCAGCGCGCACAGGGGGGACTCCCACGGGGGGCACCCTAATGGAATATTTTCCCCGAGTCTAATAATACAGTTGGTATTGACTTGAGGTAATTAGGGGGATCATTAAAGCGCTTTTCCCGGCGTATTTGCCTGCCTGATCAGATTAGCGAGAATGGGCCTCAGAACAAGCCCTGTGTGGTCTGTCAGGAGAAGTGGAGACAGTGGGAGAGGGTTAGCTAGCTAACATTTGTAGGAAAGAAAACACTAGCAAAATACTGTGCCTGTCACTGGGAAAGAAGTACCATCTGTTAACAAAAGAGCAAGGTGTAAGGACTAGTAAGGTTAGGTACACCACTAGTAGGGTACACACTGGTTAGGAGACCGATTTGCTCAGACAGGGTTAGCATCCTGTTCAAGAAGTGCTAGTTCAGTTAACTAGTAAACACCTGCTCCTCAGCAGAGAAAATTTGTCATATATTATTGCTCTAGAGGTGATGACTAAGAGACAATTTGGAGGCATGACAGTCAGGGCAGAATCCTCGTTGGGTCTGCAGGGTAGGAGGTAGGCGAGGAGGAGAGAGTGAGTTGTGCAATTGGAGACAGATGGGGTGAGAGGTGGCATGTAAGGCGTAAGTGAGAGGGATGGCAGGAGAGACACAAAGTGCTCTGGGCATGCTCAGTGAGACCCCATGCTCCTGCTAAGAGGAGGAGGGTTCGTTGAAACAGGCAGTGGAGAGAAAACAGGCTGGTGGGAATTCCACTGTCCATTAAACAATAAGAGAAAGGCTCATTTCAGAGGGAGGGGAAGACTTAACTGTTTGCAAGATAATTCATTCGCTAAATTAATTATTCAGACAGCTGGGTCTCCAGTTCAAGAAATTGTGTCTTTAATAATAGAGAGGATCTGGCCTAGCCTGTTTCCCATGGCAACCTAATAACCAAGCAGGCACAGGAGATAAATAAATAAATCAATTAATAACCAGTCACGGCCCTTTTAGATCCCTAGGGGTTGTGATATGCTCTCTCTGATCTGCCTAATTTGAGGCAGAGAGCGTTGTGGGGAACTGTGAGTCCACAGACAAAAAAAATGAAGACGTCTTGATGGCTGCCCTGCCACAGCACAGAGAGTAAAACTTATGAGAAGTGGTGCAAAATTGCACTGTGCAGCTGAACACACACAGCGCCAACACATTAAAACGGATCTGATAACATCTTCACTGTATCAATTTTACTATCCCATGATGTCATTTAACACCATTTGTACACTCTTCATGCAAAACATGACTTCTAATGTACTGACCTCAAGTGTCTCCTCAGAAACAGACAAACCTCTGAACGGTCACAATCTAGAAACAGACACCCAAAAGGTCAGCCATCTGCCCCTCTTATTAAGCAGCCATTGGCCGGAGCACAGTAATACAGGCAGTGTGTGTGTATTATGTGTGTGTGTGTCGTTGGTTTGGTCTGGTTGGGTGGGTCATGTGCTAAATATCTGAGATTAAAAGTAAGAAAAAGGTTCAAGCCCCCATAAAAGACGTACGACCACTGAACACACTCACCCGTAACAGGAAATGAGTCATTTTCGAAACATGAAGGAAGCAGTTGCAGTTATTCTATCACCCTCCCTTCCAACTCGTATCAGTGCCCCCACCCGTACCCACCTCCACCCACTCCCCCACCTCTCCAGACCAACGAGGCACTCACTCCAACCCTCCCCCCCACCCCCTCCCCCACCATCACCACCCCCTACCCTCCACTCGAGGGACTGCCGTGCCAGGCGGGTGCAGGGTGACAGATGGCATACACCAACTCCCCCCCCCCGCTCCCCCCTCACCCCCCTACTGCACCAGCCCCCCTGCCCGGCCCCCCCGGTGGCGCAGCGGCGGACCAGATCAGTGCCATTCTGTCTCATTAGAGCCTGGCTAATTAGCGTAGCCTCTTCCAGGGGAGAATGAGCGAGTGAGAGAGAGACAGAGAGAGAAAGAGACATGGGGAGGGCGGGCAGTGTTGGTGGCAGTGACTGCGTTCTGTACTCTACTGGTCAATGAGGAGTCGGAGGGCTTTGAGCCCTGCGGTGCGCTGGGCTCCCAGGGTGCTTGTTTTATGACAGCAGGGACTCTGATTCCATCCATTGCGCAATTCCTCTCAGGAAGTGTCGGGGATGTTTAGACATAAAAGTTATGTCAAAGGAATGGCCCCAAGCTGCTCCACCGCACCGTCGGCTAACCTCCCATCGCTCAACTGAACATTAGCCGCCCTCTCTGCCGGGCTAGCCAACACAGAAAGCCTCCCCTATTAACGTGAATGAGAACAAAGCACACTAGTTTGCTAGATAGCACTCTAGTCCTACTGAGCCAGTTAATAACGTTGACATCAACTCCAGGCGATCCAGATCATGGCTTGCACCTCTGCAGGCTAAAACGAAATGGGCTGTTTGGCGAATATAGCTACTTCTGGCAGTGACATCGCTGGATGTGAACCAGTAGCACGCAGTTGTTTTCTCCAAGTCTGACATCTCCTCAAGCTAAATGGAGATGGAGCGTTCTTGGAGCATTCGATCAGTTTGAATCATTGAGGGATGGATCATGAATAATGATTCTGATTTTATCAAAGAGTAAACGTAATACGTGTCCTAATGAATCAGAAAGGCTGGACTGCATGGCATGGAATACGTCCGCTCAGACTGCGCGCATTAATCTGATAGAGTAGTAATATGGCTCGGGTTAGAGTCACTGCTCTATAGTTACTACTCTGAATATGTGGCAGTAAAAGTGTGATTGAAATGCAACATTGAATATGTGAGAGGAGGGGTGGGAGGTGGGGCAGTTAAGGGCTGGCAGAGCCCTGCTGTGGTTACGAGCCCTAAGAGAGCACAGGATGGCTGCGTTCCAGGAACCCCCCCAAACACACACAACACATACACACCAGCACACACAAACACACACATTCAAATGTGCCTGCACATAAACCCATTTCTGATGCGCAGAGAAGCACACACACACACACACACACACACACACAAACACACATCTATATATAGTATATACACACACCTCAGCATACACACAGTGGAGCATACACCAATCAGTTAACTCCTGTTTACTGCTCCTCTACCCTGGGGACCACCGCTGCCGGTGACCTCCTTCAACTCCACATCTTTCTTAATTCTCTCCTCTCAGTTCTCTATCGGCTTTCTCCTTCCTTTCTACACCGTCTGATCTGTCTCTCTGTGAATGAGGCTGCACACAAATGGTAAATACAACAAGAAGCACGACATGATGCAAACACACCCACACACATATGGGACCAATACCAATACCGATCCTGGTCACCTGATCCTGTGCTTGCGTAAGCATGCTGGGAAATCCTAAGCTGAGCTGAAGAGGCAGAGGTTGAACGGCACACCGAGCTGGCAGGACAGCGCCAGCCTCCGTGATGAGGCCTCTTCCCCACCCTCCCCCCACAATTATTTTCCTGGACCCCATATGGGCATCCTGCCAGTCCAGCCCATCCTCCATCCTCATCACCAGCCACATCCACACTGCACTCCCCAGCTCAGTACCAGCAGTCTCTGCTCGCTACTCTACCCAAAGGCTTGGTTGGTGGTTATTTTCTTCCTGTAAGGATGCAGCCCTCTGTTGACCTAAGCTTTTGTAACGATGTTGAGCATTTAAATATACACTTAGCTGAACTTCCTAGCAGACTGATTCAAACTATAATGAGCTCATGAACAATTAAACCCGCTGTACTAAACACTGAGTATCCCAGCCAAAATTTTCTTTTACTGACAGAAATGATCTAGTCACATGAAAAGATCGTGTGACGTGAATAGCAAACCTGAACAGCAATAACGCCGCTTCTTGAAGGAATCTTCCACAATTGTTTATTCTTTGTTTGGGGCACTTGGGAACGGAAGATGGTTTCAATATTCTGGAAATCTTTTTTTTCTGGCTGTTTCTAAAATAAAACAAATGACGTCTCATCTACTTGAGACTGTTACACTATGAGATTGTATGACATTTTATAAACATCAGTAAAAAGTGTGGACAGAGGAAACTGCTCTGCCAGTTATTTTCTAAATTAATTATTTTGTCAATAAAAAGGTGAGAAAATTTTGAAAAGTGCCAATCACTATTTGTCAGAGCCCAAATTGACACATTCAAATTACTTATTTTGTTTGACCAATAGTCCAAAACTGAAACGTCCAATTTACTATGATAAAAGCAGCAACTGCTCACATTTCAGAGGCTGGAAAAGTGACTCAAGCGATTAACTGATTAGAAAAATAGATTCCAATTAATTTTCTGTCAGTCAACTAATCAATTAATTGAGAAAACGTTACAGCTGTACTGCTGTCTACAAAAGGCAAAACAAAATCTGTACAATTCTCTGCCCACAGAATAAAACGGAATAAGTTAAACTACAATCTTGTCCCCCTTTAAATAAAAAAAGAAATAAGGCCAATGGTGGATTTTTTGAGGAAACTGCAACAGAAGACTGGGTGCTAGTCTCTGATTTTCAGGGTTCAGGGGTCCTGACGGGGAGGAGCAGCCGCTGGCCTGGCGGTGCTGGTAGATGTGGCAATGCCGGCTGGGTAGTAAGGGGGGAGACCAGCTGCCCGGGGAGCGCCCATTACGAGATGGAGCCAGAGATAAGTGCTCTCCCAGGCCCCCTTTCACAGGCATAATTAGCACACTTCTTATCTGCTGCTCAATTCACATTCACACCCGCCTGCCATGAATGGAACGTGAAAGAGAGGCAGAAATCGGGGGGAACGAGAGAGGTAGAGGGGCAAGACAGAGAGATGGGAGGGAGGTGGAGAAGGCACGGTGGAAACCTGTTCCCAGACAAACCTTCATTTGAGAAGAGAGACATGTTCGAGTTAATGCTGCGACCGCCTCGCTCTCCCCCTTTTCGCTTTCTCCACCCTTCCCAGGAGTCTTTGAACTCCTTAACAAAAACAGTGGTTTGTGCATCAAACTGCAATTTGGTAAAACAAAGCTATCTGGGGGTATAATCATCCTAATCAGCAAGAAAAAAATAAAGCCTTTGCAGATATTTCTAGATTATTCCGCCCTTGGTGATCTATTTCTCCCCCACATCTTCTTCATCAAGCACAATTGTGGAAATCTTCCCAACTCTGCCTCCGACAGACACATGAAAACCTTTAATAATAACTCCTTAGTGCTACATTTTTAAATTGCTTTTAATGAAGAGTTAAACTGGTGGTGTGTTTCTCTTTTTTTTATACCCTGTTTCCACCACACACAAGCTTGTATTGTGTGAGCTCGCAGCTCTCTGGAAGAAGATAACAGGGGCCCCGATCTCCTTACTGAGTGCAGCTAATATAAACAGGTTTGTTTGGTGTTGAAACACTGTCGACTGTTAAACTCCAAACCCACAATAAAGAAGACATGTGTCATTATGTCCATTAATCACCACAGTGATGCACTGAGGCAAGTTTGGTTTCATGTTGGATAGAGTTCTACTTCTCCTCATTTAACTGCATGAATTTCATTATGCCGTGTGCATTTATTATTGAATATTGTATCATCTGATTCTTAAGATGAACTTCACTGTTGGAAAAAGACAGAAAGCTCTTTTCATGCTGTAGCACCTGAACCTTGAAATAAAACAGTCAGTGTGCTTTTCTGGAAGAAGACACGGACTGAAGAGCAGACGACGAAGAAAACACCAATGCGGTTTTTATACAGCTGATATATTTGCAGTAGGACTTTGGTTTTTGCTGTAAATCTTTCTCCCTTTTTTATTTAACTGAGGTGTTTATGGTGTGTGTATTGTGGTACCTGGCTCTTGGAGGCAGCCACTTTAGCGAACAGAGCCTGGGAAACCTTGGCCCTCTTCATCTCTTGCTGGATCTCATCATAGATGGTGGAGTTGATGTTGAGGATGCAGCTCTCCGTCTTGCCGTTCCACTCGCTGGGCAGAGGTGACGGTTTCACCTGTTGAAACAGTAATAGTAAAGAGCAAAATAAAAATCATATAAAACAATTTGAAAATTTTCTATTTAAAACTCTATGAGTCAGATGTTGAATTCACCTTTGTGTATGCTTTTGGTTGCGTGCAAGGACTTGGTCTCTGTGCTTTACCAGAAGATCATTTACATTCATTCTCACAATTACAACAAATCTATATGTATTGTGTAACTGCGCAACAAGATTTCTCTTAATTTTTTCAGACTTTCCGATACAAAATTTAGGCTTAATCACAAAATCTAGTTATCAACATTAGATGTAATTAAAATCTAAAGTTTTCTCAGAGCATAAAATAGTGTATCATTACTATTCTATATTGACCTTATCAATATTTCAAACAAAAACTGATCAGAATCCAAATATTAGCCCTGCACTTGAAAGATAAATTCACATGTTGCTCCTATTAATCTTTCCTGCTACATAGATATGTAAATATAGAAATAGCAAACACAATTGCATGCTGGGAGATGATAAGCGCTAGAATGTGTATGGTCTATAAAAATGTGTAGTGGTGGTAGAGTGGTGAAGGGGGTGGAGTTATTTGCTCACAGGGGAAATGCCCACGGGGATTCGGGGATTCCAGTCCTCAGGCCTTACACTGTTACAGTCTTCCCTCCGGGGCTGCAGTGTCGGAAACACAACACAACCATATTTGTTCAGACTCACACGAGGAAAAAATAAAGAGAATATCTGGCTAAACACAAGCATTCACAAACACTGAAGCATGCAACCACCTCACACACACACACACTCACACACCAATGTAGATTACACCCATGCACAGCACCAGCGTTATTTTGCTCAAAAACACTTAGATGTGTTGTATGAAATGTTATTATTCTTGTGTCAAGCTGGTGATTAAAACATAAATGCAAGTCAAGTGAAATCAAATCATCGTCATTCAGCGGCTTGTTGTATCTTGACAAAAATCCTTTGACAGAGTAACAAGTGTCCTAATAAAAGCATTACCCAAGATCCATTAACATATGAATCATTCCATACGAGCCCTTTTGAAAGGAGACTTCGACAGGGCTGGGTTCGAGTATGAGTACAAGGTATGCAAATAAACCATAATAACACCAGCAGCTTCGAACTGATCACAGAGCTTGTGATCAAAAAACATATATATTCAAGTATTTGTCTAGACACCTAATACGAGCCCGTTTCTGCATTAAAAACAATCAAATTATCCTAAAATTTGCGGTGAAGCTGGAATGTCAGAGCCTTTCTGGGCCTTTCATCCTGTTTTACAGCAGCTCAACATGGGCTTGTCAGTCTGAGCGGTAGGTTACCATGTCAAGCTAATTGTTAAGGCCGGGACGTGCACTAACTGGCTTTGGGGGAGTTGAGCCGACCCATCAGTACACGTGAGAGAAACATACCTCTGCATCTGTTTTTATGAGGCCAATAAAAACCCTCCTCTGTCTCTGGCTCAATTGCCACCCTGGCTGATTTATGTGCTTAAATTCACACCGCATTGCTCCATAGGAGAGGCTGGCAGATGGCCAGGTGTATGAGTGTGCAAGCGTGCGTGTTTGTGGGTGTGCGTGTGTGAGAGAACTGCCTTGTGTACGAACAGGTTTACATGATAAATGTTAATGGGTTAAAGTCATACAGGTGAAGTATATTAGCCCTCAAGATATTGTACTGATGTACCAAGAGTATTTCTGAGTGAAAACAAAAAACACAAACCAGAGGCTTTGAGTTTTGGTTCATGTTTGAAATAGTTGCAGCTTGTATATCAGGTAGTATTGTTTACTGTTCGGCTTGAAAATCTATTTCTGCTTTGTTATGTATCCGTACAAATCTGCAAGCTGGTCTCCGATATGCTAAAAGATTCTGTCAGGAGGGGATCACCGATTTATAATTCACCTGATGTGATTACTGAAAGCCTAAAAATCTCTGCTAATAAAAACATTAACAGCAGGTGATTTAGAAAAAAACCCATCTTTTTCCATTCTTGTACAAAGCTCTACTCACCACATCAGTCTGAAACTCTGTCCTGCACTAACACAACCTCTGATTGCAAAGATGAGCTGTGAACTGCAAAGTGGCTCTGCTCAAGTTCAGCACCGCTGCCTCTGAATGAGACTCTTTCCTTTTAGTTTTTGTAAGGACAACAACTGCGGGGGAGCCTCCATTTTAGAGTTGGGTGGGCCGATGCTTCTGCCTTTCTATCCTTCTCACCTAAATTAAAGCCAAATCTTCACTGAGGACAGGACAGAGGAGGCCTTTGTCCGCCCCTCTCACCTCCTAGATGCAGCTGACCGCACTTCAAATGGGCTTAAGTGGTAGAAAGTTGCCACATACCTTTCAAATGAGGGACACAGATTTTCGGCGAGGGTACAAAGTTGTTCTGTGGTACGCAGTGATTTTGAGAGGGACTGACTAAATGATCTTTTACAGAGCTTGTCATCACTCAGTGAGCTTTATTTTCGAAATGGGAGGGCTGTTAATGCTGCCTAATGCGTGCTAAAAGGTCAAAATTAGCACAAAAAATTATCCATCATTTGTGCACCATTCTCACCTGTGTGGTGAGGGCAGGGATGATGCAGAACTCATTTGCATGCAGGGAGAATTGTAATGTATGTTCTCTCGCGTGCATGTTGACAGAATGAATTGGCATTGATTCATTCCACATGTTTCCAGACAGGTAACAGCCTGATACAATGGAAGGGAATGTGAGGTGTGTAACAAAACAATGTACTAAGGTGGTGCTTGCATTCATACTTGCTTTTGTCAGAAGTAAACAGAGTGTACTAATGAGTGCACAAGTATGTCCATGTTTGTACAGTATAAATTTGCCAACTCGACAGTTCACAGGACTGCATTTATTCACAGATGTGGTTATGTGATGTATGGATGTAGCCACTGCTGTCTGAACTATGACTGCCCTTGTGCTCCACTCCAAGACAGAGATATTGTCTATTAAATTTTACTCTCATTGAAACTTCAAAGAACTATTAGTTTTGTTTCATAATAGTTAAACAAACATTCCTCTGAAGCAGAGTTGCTCTGAAGGGAGAAATTATCTCATTAACCCTCAATGGGCAGAGCCAACAACACAATTTTTCATAGCACTTTGCTTTGCTTTGTAGTCATCCTGACAAATGTGACTACTTGTCTGGTCTGCACGGAGCCCACAAAGAGCTGTGATTGGTCGTCTTTGGCTGCTTTGTGTTTGGTCCTACATGTTTCCGCCACTGATAGCCTCTGTTCATTATGAGCCAGTCTCCGTGAATCAGGTTGGGGAACCCTCAAAAATGATTCACAGGTACGGGCATGGGTAAAAATGTAGTAAATGTGGGTGGGCAGCGGGTGAAATTAACATGAAAGCAAAAAAAAAACAAAACAAAAGAAAAAGGAAGAGTTGTTTTTTAAACGTCTAAAGCAGTCTATAATTCGAGATTTGTTTTTGTAACTGCCTACCACACAACCTACGTTCCCATCTGGCCAAGTGAACGGACGTCACTTATCAGATAGCAACCTAGGCTAGCTGTTAGCAGATCAAAATGGATAACCTTTAGGTGAAAATAGCCAGTGGTGAAAACAAAATTGTGTGACCACGGACTGTGAAAATAATGTTATCCGTGGCTTTGTTGCTTGTAGACCCTGGCAAAAGGTATTAGCCCTTGATGGCCGCAAGCTAGGCACCTCATCACTGAGGAAACACATCAACAGCTGCAGGAGCACAGGTGCCGAGAGACACTTTCTCAAGAACACAAGACAGGGAGGCCATAACCCAGGTAACGGTGTGTGTGGTGACGGCACGAGGCTTGATTGACATCAGTGACCGAGCTAGCGGAGTGGACGCTCAGCAACTTTTGCCTGATCCGACAACTGTGTCACGCAGACTGACAAAGCAGTGGACAGAGGACATTCGCCAAAGCATCATTCCAGAAGTGACAATGCAGCTGACTGAAAGCAGCAGAGGAGTCACTTTGGATGTGTGGACAGATGATTACCGCAAAATCGGTTATGTCTGTGTCACGTTGCATTACATCAACAACCAGTGGGAGCTGACTGAGCGTGCGCTTTGAACATTTGAACATGGATGGTAACTTACAGAAAAACGCCAGATAACCACAGATCAGCCATCATGCAAACCTTGGCTAAATACAACCAGTTCTTAAGGGCTGGGTTGTGCAGCATGTTCTGACTACAGTGCTGCATACGACACTTGGACAACCAACTGATGATGACGTCTTTAGCAAAGAGGTATCTGCTCTTATTGAGTTGCTTGTGACCTATTTTAAGCTGACAAACTGCAGACTGAAAGCATCAGAGACTGGAACAAGCTACACACCATGGTGGACTGGAGCACATCTTTGCTCTTCTGGAGGAGCAAGGAGCATTTTTGGCGCAATTTAAGGACATTACCAAAGCCACTGAAGGAAAAATGGCTCCGAATTACAGTATGACTGACAAATTTGGGCTGTATCTCCTATATGAGCTCGCAATGTTCTAGCATCCCAAACTGAAAAGCCTGAAGCGGCTTGCAGACGAGGATGATGCGATGAGCATTCACAGCGATGGTACATTATGCCTATATCAGTGTTTATGCCAACAACCTTGCAAATTGGACAATTAGAAGTGCCAAATGAGTCATTTCAGTAATCAAACCCACCTTAATAGGCTATTTGAAGGCAAGAAAAATCTATGTACAGTTTTAAAGGCGCTTTTTATGCAACTTGAAGTGTCTGTCGGCATTATTAAAAGTTTAAAAAATTCATAGATAATTGTATCAAATGAAACAATTTTTTTCTGCTCTTCCTCTTTGCATTGACCTAATTTACTTTACAATTTTCAAGAAGTCAAGGAAAAGCGTGGAAGCCACCTGCAACCCACCCCGTGCCCACTACCAGAGCAGAGGCCTCATCCACACTCAGCAGGTGATGATTTAGACAATTTATTTAGAATTATTTGAAACGTTCAACACTTGTTTGTTTTATTTTTAGGTCAGACTGTTGTGCTTATATATATCCTAATGAACAAACCCTAATTTACAAATAAGTTGAAGGAACCAGCTTAATTCAGTTACACACACTGAATCTTTGTGTGACCTATTTTCTGCGACCCTGCTGTGGCCCTATAGCTCCACCTGTTAAATAGGTGCTGTTTAATTAAATCCATTCATGAGTCAATGTGAGAACTAATCAGATGTTTGTTTAGCCTAAGGCTGTTGACCAATTGAGCAAGTAAAAATAAAGCACTGTAAAGTGACTGTGTAGCTTAATTACAGGCACGGGGTGGGTTGCAGGACTTATATTAACGGGTCACACCAGGTCCAGATTTGATTTAGAGATAACTGCAGGTAACAGATTGGGTCCGGTACCAAGCGTTGCAGGTGCAGGGAAGGTGCAGACTCGTGCAGGACTCTGCACTGAGCAATGTTTTTTTTTTTTTACCTCCACTGCAACACAAGTCAAGTTTGTACTGAGTGAGCTAAAAACATCCCTAGTTCTTCTCTATACGAATGTTCTCTTTTAGGAAGTAAATAAAAGAATCTAAATATGATTACTTTAGGTGCACAAGACACCTGTCTTATACCACATGATACACTCAGCAAGTGTTGCAGCACTTGATCGGGCCAAACCATAAATCAGTTCCTATGCTGTAGGCGTCTACAGGATAAATCTACCTCTACCCCCGGACTTTTATATTCTGATGCTCTGGTGAACAAACACCTTTGTGCATTAATTTGTATTTTTCTGTCAATGAAGGAACTCAGTCTCTAAGGAATATTTGTAAACTCAAAGCTTAGATCTACTAATGAAATCCTACATAGTAACATTCAGGACAACATTAAGAATAACCACAGGAAAACATGCGCAGAGAGGTACAAAACATCTGGTACCTGTACAGGTCGGCTGGGTGGAGTGCTGATGAGCGGAGCGGAGCCCATTGCGGAGGCGGCTGTCAGGCTGCGCTCCCTCTCCTCCTGATAGATGCGGTCACGCTCGGCCTCTGGCAGCTGCAGGAAGTTCTGCATGGCGCGCAGGTTGACCAGCAGCGACTGGGAGGCTGTTTTAGGGTCTTCCTCCTTGCGTAGGATCTCAGACAGCAAGCCCTGCATGACGGGGAGACGGGGAGTGAATGGTGAGATGGAGAGGAGGTGAGAATGATAGAAAAGAGACCAGAGCTCCCAGAGAGTGAAAAGGTTGGGTGGTGGGGGAGCAGGAAGAATGATCACATCAGAGGATTCTTAAATAAAACAGAGAGAGAGAACCATAACTGTAAATGGAGATTCTAATGACACTAGAGACATGATGGGCTTACATCCACTTAAGCTGTAAACTAATACAGCCTTTTAGCGACTTAATATTTAGACCACAGTTTGTTTTTTAACTCCACGTGGAGTTTTTGTGTAGAGGTAGGTGGAGTCACAGAAGTCACTCTCAGCCTTCCATCATTAATGTTGTAAAATCATGTCATCAGAGAAAACTTTGTATTCTCTCCTCCTCCAAATCCTCCAGACTCCACAGAGCTGTTGTCTTCAAGTAGAAACATATCATTCTGCACTTCATCAGTGATCATTATTGGATGACAAAACTACTTCATTGAAACTTTTGTGTGGCCTTCGAACTCACTACACTTTGGTTGATGTTAATTCTGCACATCTTGGACATGTTCTTAGATTCATGTTGTTGCTCTGGATGAGAGCCGCAGCTTACTCGACTGAAATGTGGAAGTCTTATACGGCGGGCAATCAGTGTATCCTCTGTTTACTTTTCAATAGCGCTCAATTCCGTCATTATGAGACGGCGATGACTCCATTATCAGAGACGTGTGATTGGGCCTTTTCATCAGCTCTTGGCCACACACTGTGCTAACCATCGCTCTGCTTCTCTCGCCATCAATAGGTGTGATTTGGTAATAAAACAAGGTGATGGAGAAAACATACTCATGCTTTTATTTTTATTCATTTTTTTTTTAATTTTTTTTGAGCATGCAAGTCCTCCTGGGAAGCGAGTAAAGCTGCAAATATGTGCTTGGTGCCGTTTGTCTGACTATTAAAATGTATGCAACTAGATGTGTCATGCTTAAATAGGCAGGTCTGCGGTATCCAGACAAGTGTGGACAGATACACAATCACACTCAAGAGTGACGTTTTTTATGGCGAAGGAGACTTGATGTACACAGGTACTCAGGGGATAGATTAACGGCATATCGCTTTTATGTTTGTGCTGTGCGTCTGTCTGTCGGGGTCTGCATCCAGTGTGCGCATGCTTATCATTCTTCGCCATCAAACCCACGCTGTTTATCTCTTTGGTCAATCAGTTTCCGCTTCCAAAAAGAAATAAAAAACGACCTCAGCTCCTCCCCTCTGCCTACTGCATTGACAGCAGCACCTTCATGTCATCACTCCCCCACCCCGGCCCCTTTCCTTTTATTAACACAGGCTGGTGGAGAAAACACACGCCTAATAAATAATCCTCCAAAGGCAAACTCTCCAACGGCACATTGGGCTAATTCCTCATATCAGCCACAGATAAGACTCTGTTTGTGTGGGAGCTTGCCCATCTGCACAAAAAAACCACTGTCTGACTGTTTCATATAACACACACACACACACACACACACACACACACACACGTTTATATTTAAGAGGGAGTTGCTGTATGTTCAAATTCTAATAGATTCTTATCAGTTTCAGTTTTTTCTTTTTCATACACAACGACTTGAAAGCGAATAGAGTGGTAATGAGGTTTTCTGTCGCCTCCTTCCAACCCCCTCTAACACACACAGTACATCTTAAGACATTATCACTGACTTCTGTGTGTGTGTGTGTGTGTGTGTGTGTGTGTGTGTGTGTGTGTGTTTAAGGCCTCTGACTATGAAGTGAAACCACATATTTTGGCAGAGAGAGAACGCACGCCATGACCGAGCCCGGGTCTTTCACATGGCAGGCTGCCAGCTGTCTTCAAGTACATTAGAGGTGCTAGATTACTGAAGTGTATGAGAATTATGAATGAGATATAAGCTGTGGAAATAAACAGACTCAAACACCAGGCCTTTCTTAATACTTCTCGGTAAAAGTGGTCCCGTAAAACTGTTTTATAACTTCCTTAATGTGATGTATTTCCTCTGAAACAGGATGTTGGTGTGGGATCCTACACAGACCGAGGGATACACTTTAAGTATTAGTCATGGAGAGATCTCTTGTTACATTTTTTTTTTTTTTTTTGCAACTGTAGTGTTGCTGCATGATGCCACCAAAGATGCAGCAGTTTTCCAGGAAGTTTAAGTGCCACTTTTATAGGTTCTGTTTGTACTTAAAAGGCTTTATTGCCTTGTGAATATCTGCATCAGACTGGGGCATAAAATTAAAGATATAAAAATGAAATTAAAATGAAATTATATTAAAAAAAATAAATTAAATACTTTCAATAATTATAAAATTCCAGTACCAAAGTACATAAAATAATTCCTGCATTAATAATTGTCTGTTTTATAATTCATTTTATAATTTTTTTTATAAATTACTGATATCAAAATCCATGATAAATATCAATTCCATTGACCTGCAAATTATGATCCAATTTGGTTAAATGTGAGAACATTCAGTCTCGATCTGCTGCCAAACCAGAGCTCCTTCATCAAAAGTAGCATGAAGTGGAATTAAAAATCAAACTGGTATAAAGATATAAAGATGGTGTTGGCAATTTTTAGTACTGACAATAACTTTAGTTTTTTTTGTGCCTTTATTCCAGCCCATCTGTCTTCCCTCCTCACCTGGGTTCTGTTGAAGGCCACGCGGGCGAAGACGGCCTGTGAGATTCCAGCCCGCTTCAGCTCGTCCCTCACCCACTGGTAAATCTCGGAGGACACCTCTGTGTTTGATGCCACCTGTGGCTCCAGGGGCTTGGTGTGGGAGCTGCGGTTGACAGGTGGGTGGTTGAGGTACTGCTGTGACAGGGACTGCTGGGCCAGCAGCCGGTTCACTGCATACTGCTGGTTGAGGATCTGTGCCATCACGAGCTGCTGGTTGACCAGCTGGGGGCTAATGGGCGTGGACACCAGACCCGGGTGGTGCAGTCCGGGGAGCTGGGGTTGCCGGCCTCCTGTCTGGCCACCGTGTGATGGTGGAGCGTGAGGCAGCGGCGGCACTGGCGAGGAGGGGGTCTGCTCCGCTGTGCTGCCGGGGATGGGCTGCTGCTGCTGGGAGAAGCCCAGGTGATTGTGGTTGTGGTTAGAGCCGGGTGGAGAGAGGTCAGCCAAGCCATCCATCTCAGCTGGAGGAGGGGAGAGGAGATAAGGAAAGAGAGGAGAGCAAGAAAGACAGGGTCAGTTATTGATTTCAAGTCTAGTTTAAACATCACAAAGAAAACACAGGACAGCAGAATGTAGAAAAGAGAAGAAAAAAAAACTACATTACAAGTGCTGGAGATTCTCAAAAAAAGTTAAACCTTAAACGCAAAATTATGGCCATCAGTTTAATAGCCATTGTCCGTAATCAGAAGAAATAAAACAGATCGTCTCTGTATCAGATCAAACTTGAGCCCTGAGTGAATCTCAGCCTGTCAGCTAACATTCCAGCTGATCAGCCAACGACTGGTTAAAAAAAGAAAAAGATGAAAACGCAGATAAAAGAGCTTCATTGTGTTTGACCTGTGTCTTCCACAAGCCATGCCTTCGAAATTAAGTTCAGAACGTCTGTAGCCTCATCATGTGAAAAAAAATCTTGGAGAGACAGTGGAGTGTGTGTATGTGTGAGTACAGGATTAAAGTGTGTGTGTGTGTGTGTGTGTGTGTGTGTGTGTGTGTGTGTATCCGCAAAGACAGAAGCAATGCTGATAAATCTGATTCTCTCTTTACATCCTTAATTCTAAAATAAGGAACACAAGCCAGCCAATATGACATTTTTAGGGGAGGGTGGTCTAAACATAAATGTAGGGAGCAGTGAACGGAGACAGGAGGAGGACGTCGGAGGATATGGTGTGTAACCTGAGGAACAGCCTTGTTTTGGATGTACTAAAACTGACTTGACTTGAACTGTCTGTGCGCCGTCATTTAATGGCATTTGAGAGATTTTTGCGGCATCTCTTGCTTTGGGAATCTTTAAGTCCATAATGGCTGCTGGGGAATATTTTAAGACAGGTTTAAATTATGTGCTTAGAGGATGAAAACAATGATTTAACATTCAAAGTGCTACCCACAGCGAAGTGAATGAACATTTGGAGCCGCAAGAATGTTTCCAGGTTTCCGTCTATCTTTAAGGAAGTCGCATATGCTGAGGCTGGTTTGCGTGCGCTGTGCCGAGTGAGCGAGTGAGGGAGTGTGGGGGCAGCGTTTGACAATTCATAAGGATGGCAACATTAACACCTTAGAAGCGTACTGCGGCCTCCACATTCCACAGAATAGCATCGTATGAGATTGTGAAAAGCGTAAATTGCTGTTATGGGCAGGGGGGAGGGGGGGAGGGGGAAGGGGGGGTCTTCAACAAGCTGAATTTTTCATCAGATGAAAGATTAAGTGTATGGATGCTTTCCAAAAATACCCACAATAATCGTGTGTTTGAGCTGCCTGTTTCTTAACTGTCAGCAAGCACAAAACACCCAGCCAAGACGGGTCTATTGAGCGTTTGTCGAAAAACAAATGATGTTGGGGGGGGGGAGAGACAAAACAAAAAATCTTGGTAATAATCACATCTCTTCCCATAATCCCTGGCATTCCCTGGCTCTGATGGTATGGCGTGCCTATTCACTCATATGTGAATGTGTGCGTTTGTGTGTGTGTGTGTGTGCGCGCATATCCTTGCTTGCACAGACTGCTGGGGGGCATGCTCACAACACACAAACACACAGGCACACGGAGGCATTTCCATGCAAATTGAAAAGAGAAGGGGTGACAGAAGAGCATGGCAGGCCCTGGGAGAAAAAGGCTGCCACAGAAGCGGGAGTCCTCGTGTGGAATCCTGCCACAAAAGAGCCCCGGATTAAACACACAATGGGAATGGGATGTGGGCTGAGGGGAGGGCGGGAGTGTGTGTGTGTTTGTGTGCGAGAGAAAGAGAGAGAAGGAATGAGAGAGAGACATGCAAAGTGACCTAACTCTCTCTCTCCTGTGTTGGCGTCCCTGCACTAGCACTGCCACGTCAAAAGAAGCGACACCGTATTCGCTGGCGGCCGGTAACTCCACTTCAGATGGCAGAGCGGCGCAGCAGCTTGCCAGTACCTGTGACCAGGTACTTATTCCCCTTGACTTCAGGCTCAAACTGCTTGCTAAACGCAGAGTGCTGAAGTAAATGCAGAGTCACATGTGACGCCGTGGCCAAAGCACAAAGGGATGACCGCGGCGCTCTCTCTTCCAGCCTTCATACTTGGCACTTCCCCAGCACTTGCTCTTCCTGCCATGTGTGGCCGTGTACGTACAGCAGACAGCAGCCCGTCATGAATATTGAGGTTGGGGGAGTTGCCGCGGGCGTGTGGTGGGCACCTGAGGCTCATGAGCCAAGGTTTTGTGTCTGAGGTTTGGCTAACATGACACACGGGCTCTAAGAGTTTGTGTGAATGTGTGTAAACTCATCTTGAGATGTTATCGCTGCCTCTCTGTACATATACATTGTGGTTTTGTTCTTATCAGTTGCTGATATCCTCAGAGAGAGCGATACAAGACATTCAGATGAACCGTTTAGCAGCCCGTGCTTCTTTGAGAAGCATTAAGGGGTTGTCTAGTTCAAAAACCTGCACGTTGTCATTTTAAGTTTGGTTATAGAGCGAGAGGCAACAAGGTGAATGAGTGAATGATTTTAAAGTGCTATTGAAGTTTTGGGATTAAGATTAAGATTATAATTAACGTGGATTTTACATCGAACAGACAGTTTAGGCATTAAGGAAGGAATGTGGCTCCTCACGTGTACTTTATGCATTAATCACGGTGAAGCAACAAAAACCTGGTCCATACAAAATAAAGCACTGAATTGTGTTTTTCCAGGAGGTTTAGAGTTGTAACAACAACTGGGGTTCAGCGTGTAGTGGTACGTAACCAAGGAATTCATTTACGTCAATGTCCTCCAAAGTAAAAAAAAAAAAAAAAAAATGTATGTGTGTGCATGTGTGTGTGGATGTGTGTGTGGATGTGTGTGTTTGTGTGTGTTTGTGTGTGTACCCATGTTGCGACATACCTAGTGCATTGGCACGCGGGCTCTCACGGAGGACACACGTACCCAGGTAGCCCTCCAGCTGGGAGGGTTGGCGCATGCCTGCAGTCGGATGGCAGGGAACGCACATGCACACACACACACACACACACACACACACACACACACACACACACACACACACACACAGTGTACAGTGGTGAGGACAGAAACACTGGGGTTAAGACTTCCTACTACAATTTTCACCCACTGCAGCTAAGCACAGATATGGAGCAGCACCAGGCCGAGCTGGCAGCTGCAGCAGTCCTACTTTTGAGGAACATACAACCCAAAAAAAAAAAAAAAAAGACAATTGTGACAGAAAATGTGTAGGAGTATGCAAGAGAATACACAAGTAGAGCAGGTCTGAAGTAAATAATGTTCCCAGCGTATGTTACCACTTTAACAGAAGAAGAAAAAAAACATCAGATTAGATATGATCACAACACGCTATTTGCATGGACGCTGTGAAAACATTTTGCTATTATATCTGTTGTGTCATCACTGCGAGCAGCAGCACACTGGCAAAGCAAAAAAAAAAAAAAAGATTGTTCAACAGATTGTTAAAGCTAATATCTCAACATTAAACTGCATTATGAGCCTCGCAGCAGAGTGGTGTTCTGCTTAATCAAAAGACATAAAAATATATCGGAATTCTATCTCTAGCAAGGGTGCTAGTGGTATTATATAACCTCATTTCCTGGCGGGTCAAAGGGGACTTTTTTTTTTAGATAATATAAAGCATGCGTTGTTAGAGGGTTGATAAGAAAACCTAATTGAATTTCAGACTAGGCGGTGGCTGGTTGAAGTCATTGCTGCTTTTTGTTCGTGGAAAAAAAAAAAGCGTTATACTCACACACAAACAAAAAATAAAACAGTTAGAGGCCTCTGTTTGACTCTAGCATTAGTGTTAGTTAAAGCAATAATGTATAAATCAAAGATAACACTGTGTTCAATGGAGTTATCTTGAATTATTAGATAACAAGATAAAAATGTATTTCTGCTTCATGCAGCAGCAGGAAGACAAAGAGACGGTTGGTTAGAGAACATATTGTAATGGTGACTGGTGTGTATGTGTGTGTGTGTGTGTGTGTGTGCAAAGAGACAAAAGTGTGAGCGCCATACTTTGCGCCCCTCCGTTTTGCTTACCCATCATATCTTTTGTCTTCTTGAAATGTTTATACCAGCGCCCAAATTCCTGACACTTCGCCGCCGACACATTTGCATAGTAAGTGCTGTTCACAATGGAGGAAATCATACTCTGAAAGAGAGAGATTGATTGAGAGAGAGGGAGAGAGAATGAGAGAGGGACTTTAGATTCTCATTGTGGAAAATACAGACATAATATTAAAGCTTGTGAAACATGCAGTAACACTGTAGCTTGTCAAAACAAATAAAAGATAGGGACATGGTAAAACCCAGCACTAAAAAAATATAAATAAATAATAATAAAAAAAAAAGAAAAGAATAAAAAAAAAAGAAACAACGGAAAAGTATCACACATGCAGAAATTTCCGATCTCCTCCACTAAAGGTAAAACAAATTAAATCAAACAAGGCTTTATCTGTTCTTTTTTTTATCAAATGCCGGTGAGTTTGTCTGATTTTTTTTTTTTTTTTTTTTTTGCGAGTGGGTAAATTTTAAGGTCAACTGAGTTCTGCGTCTGTTGACATCAAGAGCAGGCGGCAGGAAAGATATTTACCTTCAAAAGTAAAGAAGATAATGGCTTATTGAATATCAGCATCTGGGGAGCCGGGCGATGTAAACAGATAAACCTCTTTTATTTTTCAGCTCTTTATTTATTCAATCTGTTAAAGACAACAACTTCAACCAGATTGAGGGCCGCACTGAGCATGTCGTCCTCCGCCGCATGTGTGCTCTACTCTCCCTTTACAGTCGACTCTTTGCCCTCTCTACATTAACTTCAACCATCCTCCTTCGCCTGAGAAAAACAAAGAGACTTTTTTTTTCTCTCTTCCAGTTTCATTAAAATGAATGTTTTAACACCTTGCCGGCCTCCGGGCGAATAGTGAGGTTGGTGCAGGAGAAATTGTTTTTGATTGTTATAAATATTCAAAAGAACCAAACCATCTGTTTTCAAATTACAGGTATGCCATCTTTATCATTTTCTATAATATATGCGCTTGGAGGATGGTGGGGGAACCTTCTGGCAGAGCAGCATGGTGGTGGGAGCACAATCAACTGGTACAGGATGATTCTGGTTCTCTGGCTCCAGCTTCTCTGCACAAACGCAGGATGCGAGGCGGCAGCTGTGCTGTCAGAAAAGGTTGATCTGGCTGAACTCTGAACTCCTGACCTCTCCATTAAAGCTGTATGCTTCTTATGTGATGGCGACACTCCTAAGGCTAACACACGCTCTACCAGAACACAAATAAAACTTGGCACAAATGTGGTCAAAGTTCATGGCATCCAAAAGGAGCAAGATGGACACAAGCTTCTTTTACCAAACTGTAGCAGGGAGGGATCTAAAGCAAAGGCTAGTCAGCTTTAAGCACTTGTTTAACCAGCCTCTATCTACAAAGAGTTATAGGATGAAACATTTCCATTGGACCAATATTACCACACAGGAGTTACGTACAAGCTAGAGTTCTCAAAGACATTGACTGTACTAGCTGCCAAGTCTTGGTGCAAAAGTATTAAAATGCAACTAAAAGCAAACAAAAGCAACTGAATGTTGAAGATGAGTTGACTCATTTGTGTCGCTGTTCTTTAATTTCCAACCACAGCCACTGGTCATCATGGACGTGACTCTCACTGTACCTGCTCGTACCAGGTACAAGTCGATTTGGCTGCTTTTTGTCACTCCCATTCAGCTGCTTATTTTTTTGAGGAAGTCAAATATGGGAAAGTGAGGTGAGAGTCACGTTGGTGACTGCAGCTGGGTGTGAATCTGTGCCAACATGCTGCGGTGCATCATGCTGTCATGATGAAAAACAGGAGGGTGAAGAGTTCTGCATGTGGACTTGCAAGGGTCCACAGCAAAGCAGCCTCAATTCAATGAAAACCCTGACAGAGTTCAGGTTAGGGTTAGGAACGCAGAGTATCGATTTATGCCTGAAGCAGCTCCTTATTTTGGATTCATGCAAATGTAAGTAAATAGCAAGTGCAGGTTCAGCCTTCTATGGTTTTAAAATGATAACTCCTGTTTATTCCTCATGATGTGGAAAAAAGCCAGTGCAAAGCAGAATGAATGATTCTGCTTTTGATTTACTGCCTTGGAAAAAAAAGTGAATATTTGGGATTACAACTGGTGAAGCAGCAAACCACACATTCCAGTTTAACCTGGTTCTGAGAGCCAAAGATGCACCTGAAAACCATATATTTAAAGTAAGAAGAATTCTCCTTTAAGTCAAGGGGATAATGAACTCCTCTCCTCCAGCCTGCCATGTTTTATTTACAGTATATCTGGGCTAACGCAGCTCCAGGCAACAAACAAGAGGCCTGCAGAAGATGGTGTGCCTTTCTCTCTGTCTCTTCCCATCTTTCTCTCTATCTCCCTCGCTCCCTCTTTCTCCGCCATCTTTGACACAGATGTTCTAATAAACGCTCCTCATTAATCAGCCCTCTCCCTCAATACATCACTCTACCTCTCACAGGGGGCCCTGCGTGTATGTGTGAACGCAACAATACACACACACACCTATTCTCTCTCTCGCTCTCCCCACTGCTCTGTCACACACACATGCATCCGCACTAAGTGAAATCAAGCAAATAACCAGAGCCTCTGCTGCCACTGCGGTGCCAGCAGGAGGACTGTGCAAGGGCTTGTCAACAGGTAGCATGGCTACGTATGTGTGTGTGTGTGTGTGTGTGTGCCAGTGTGTAGGAGTGACTGTGTGTCTGTGTGTGCATGAGCATGTGTATGGACCCTTTAAGTGATAGCCATCTGCAGCACAGAGAGCTTATCAGCAAGACCAGGAAGTGGCACTGGGCTACTATCGGTCCCCAACATCTACTCTACACCCCATCATGGGAGACAGGAAGAGAGAGAGGGGAAGAGAGAGAGAGAACAGGAGAGTGTGAGTGTGTGTGATTGTGTGTGGTTGTGTGTTAGTGTAACAGAATAGTGTTGCAGCAGGCAGGTACTGTAGGCTCCCAGCTGCCAGCGATAAAGTGTGGAGCACACACTGGCAAATGCAAACACACACTGAGCACAACCCCTGCAGACAAACACACATGGTGCAGTTACACAAATGCACACACACACATGTAGATTAACACACACGCACATACACAATTAAAACACACACACGCGCGCACACACACACACACACACAAACACACACATTCCAACTTAGCCTGATGTCTTGAATCAGCTGGGGAAAACGCGCATCCCATTTGCAACACTGTGCCTTGTCTCTCGCCAACATCTAACACAGCTCAATTATGGCGCATATCCACCTCAAGTATGGTGACCCCCCTCCCCTCAATCTAAAACACACACACACATGTATGTATACACACATGTATGCACACACATGCTCTGGCAACCAGGTTGTGCCTATGGCAGCTGAGGTGGTGAAGGCCTGCAAAGATGGCATTTTGATGACTATTTGCTGCTACGCAACACAGCAGCTGGTGCATCAGGGGCCGCCCAGTGAGAGTGAGCAGGGGGTGGGTGGGCAAGAAGACGAGGTGGTGGTGGCAATGGGAAAGAGTGGGGTGAGGTGAGGGGAATCTCGTTTGTTGCCATAGTTTCTGCGAACACGGGCAAGGGGGTTGCTAAGCTTGGTAGCAACCTAAGAAGAAAATAACAAGCCTGGTTGGCTGACTGAGGCAGAATCAGGAGTTTTATTTTGGCGGTGCCTCTTCAAACTGTTAACAGTGAATCTCACAGGTCAGAATCCGTTCCTCTAGCGGAATGACAACGGGCATGAGTGAATATATTTTCTCAGAGTTTCCTTGTGTAATTTGTAGGCCAAACACACAAAGCATGACTCCCCACTGCAAAAGAATGAAACTAAATGTTTGACAAGGCACTGGACAAAAGCAGCATTTCACAAAATAACCCCCCACCGCCCTCCCCTCCCTGCTCTGCTGCCCCTCCTCTCCCTCTCTCTTCAGAGTCCTGTTCAGAGGTGGGCTAATTCTCTTTCACCCGCTCGCTGTGATTCTCTCATCTGTTAACCTCTCCTTTCGGTCTGGGATTACGCTGCAGAATATCAAGGAAACACTAATCCTAAAAAGGTGCCAATCCTCCGCTCCCTCCTGCAACACCCCTTTCCCCTCCCACTCATTTCACTTCTTTGGTCAACTCAGAAAAGTCAGAGGGTCGGCCAAATGCTCCTCGGCTTCTCACCTCCGCATCAGACTGCAAGCAGGCGGAAAACGTCACCAGTCACAAGGGCGGGGAGATCATGTATGGAGGCAATGTGGGGACATCCCTCAAATGTGACAACCGCTCTCAAAAACCAATTGGGTTTAGGAGGAACAAACCAACGCTCTATGGGTGTAGCAGGCCACATGAAACCCCACAGAGTAACAGATGTCAAAAACCATCATGGCAGCCATGTCTGAACAAGGCAGACACAGATACATGTATGAATTAACAACAGAGCGAAGCTGCCAATTTCTCTTTAAATTACACTGAAAACCTAAAAACTGGATTTGTATTTTGAAGTTTGTAAAAAAGGCAAAATATAACAAATATAAAATTAATTTTGACTGAAGCTCCCATAAATCTACAATGGCTGGCGACAGTTTCTGCATGACAGTAAACATAAGACCATTTAATACCATTTAGATCTGAACTCAGGAACAAACTGGCTGTTAAAATACATACAAGAAACAAAGAAACAAATTCAGTTAAAGATATTTTCAGGACCATCTTTCATCCTCACTGGAGAGCTGAAACAATCTTCAGTTTAATTTGAGACCGATGTGTATGTGAAAATAGCGAATGTGTGTCTGAGGGGGAGTGAGTGTGTGTGTGTGTGTGTGTGTGTGTGTGTGTGTGTGTGTCTGTGTGTTAGATCCTCTGAGCCGTCTTCACATATGGACCGTAAACAGGGTGATTACCAGACCGGGCTGGGCTCTGCCTGAACGCCACCCAGGGACTCTTTACATCATCAGCGCACTGCTCATGCCCGGCTAAACACACAAACACACACACACACACACACACACACACACACACACACACACACACACACACACACACACACACACACAGAGCAGCCGCACACGCAGTGCAAATGAGGGTCTCCAGGTGACCATACGGTGGCCTGGGAGGAGAGCTGGCTTCATACTGAAGGCACCTACGCACACGCTTGGATCTAAATACACATACACACATGCAAAACACAAATAACACTTTCACATATACGTCCTGTGCATTGATATATGTTTCACAAACACAGTCCAGCAAATGCACACAGACGCACACATATCTCCTCACACTGTAACACACACACACACTCAGACATACACACATTATTGGCCCCTGTGAGAGATATACTGCCGTTTCATTCCACTCACTCCAGAGCTGCCTCTATGATATACTGACTACACTGCCTGTTAATACAATATCTGAGCTAGTGCTTTCTTTCTATCCAACCTCCCAGCCGACAAAGAGAGAGAAAAAAAACAAAAAAAAACCAGAATATAACACCTAACATGTGAATGTAGATATCTCCTGCCTGATGCAATGAAATGTTGAGAATGAACTAAATGAGAAAAAGAACAAAAACAATCCAGATCGTTCTGGGTTTGGGCCAATGTTTATCTAACAATAACCATACGTTCAACAACACCTCTGCTTTTTGGCTGCCGTTGCATACAATTCCCTTCGTGTGTGTGTGCGTGTATGCATGAGTGTGTGTGTGTGTGTGTGTGTGTGTGTGTGTGTGTGTGTGTGTGTGTCAAGGGGCCATAAAAAAAAATAAATCATGCGACAAACAAATGAAAGTAGCCATTGATTTGGGTTTTCTTTGCCGATTCTCTTTCCCACTTGATCAAACTCAGGGCATTTGATAATTTAAGGATAAAAGACAGAGGTGATGGCGATAGGGGTGTTTGTTTGGTTGTGTGGTATGGTTGCAAGGGGGGTGGGGTTGGGCTTTTGTCTTTTTTTTTTTTTTTTAATAAGCAGACTGGGCTTCAGCACCTGTGATAAGGGACATTCTTTAGCCAGAGAGCTCTGATTCATGTCTTTGAGTAACTCCTTGAGGGCGTTTCTTACTGTAGAGTGGCTCCATTGCTCGGGCGGCAGGTCCTCCAGCTTAGGACAACTGTGGAGAGAGAAAGAGAGAGAGAGGGGACATACGGGGGTTTGGGGTGGAGGGGGATAAGGATGGGGAGACAGGGAGAGGCAAGGGGGGGGGGGGTAGATAGGGATGCGGAGGGAGAGGGGGAGACAGGGGTGAAGGGAGAGCATGAGAAACAATTCAGATGGAGAAAAGACGGAGATAGAAAGGAAAGCCAGCAGCCCTGATGGTATCTTAAATAAAGTATACAAGCCACAAATTCACAATATTTAAATCATTTCATCTGGTTCTGTGTTGGATAGTTCCCTCAAATCTGTAGACAGATTTGACCTATATAATTATGGAGGTACATGTGTGAGCAAGTGATCCTGCAGTAGCCTTTACACCAGACTGCAACATTTCCTCATCCAACATCATTGATTTCAAAGGAGCTTTTGACTCAATCTGGCATGACATCCTGTTCCTCAAATTAATTAAAAATGGGAAATAGAATACGTACGGCATACTGTAGGTTTAACAATGTATAAAAACACCAAGTGCAGAGTTGCAATTACTGATTATTTTCAACGTATGTCAATTATTTTTTCAGTTTAGTCCATAAAATGTTAGAAAATAGTAAAATTAAGCACATCACAAGTTCCCAGAGCCCAAAATAACGTCTTAGAATTACTTGTTTTTGTCCAAACAACAGTCAAAATCCCAAAGACAATAACAAAGAGAAAAGCAGCAAATCCTCACATATGACAAGCTGGAACCAGCGAATGTTGACATTTCTACTTGATAAAACACTTCAGCAATTAATCAATTATCAAAATTGTTGTTGATTAATCTTCCGTCGATCAACACATCGATTAATCGACTAATCGTTTTCAGCGCTAATCAAGTGTTCTTTTACAAATTGGCAATCTGGTAACAAATTACTCGACCCACCCCTCCCCAAAACAAAGGTGTAGACTGGGGTTGCAGTCTCAGTCAAACCCTGTTTAAAGTATGAATTGATGGATTGGCCAAATCAGTGGAACGATCAGATAGACAGAGCGGTGGAGACAGAGAGAAGAAACCAGAGAGAAAGAGAGCTGAACACACGAGGGCCCCCACTCGTTTTTCCTGCTGCAAGCGCCCCTCCAAGACAGACAGATTTCATTTGGCGCATCAAGCAGATGCATCTGGAGATTGCTCTGTCTCTCTCTCTCTCTCTCTGCCTGCCTCACTCTCTCCCCCTCTTTCATATTCTCCCTCTCTCTCCCTCTCTTTCTCTCTCTCCTGATTGTTCTGATTAGTTAATTACTTTATACAACACATCTGCTGGATTGATGCATGAATTATACATCAGCTGCATGTGGCGACTATTATTTCGTGTTACTTCTACCTTCCTGGCTCGTGCTCGGCAAAACAATTTAAGGTGTTACTGGCTAGATTTCTGCAGCATTCGGGGTGGGGGATTGAAGGGATGGCGGGGTGGGGAGAGAAAAGGGGGGGAAAAACAAATACAAAACAATAACAATACTGACAACAAAATGCAACATCAAAACAGATTTATATATCAAATAGACTGGTTTTGCCGTTAGGTGTTTCTGGAGACGCTAACTGCAGGGATTCCGCTCTATCTGAGAAACACTCCTAGAGCACCTGAAGTGAGCTCCAGTGAGAGCGCCCAGTACGCTCTGGATAACACTTCACGTGTGCAAGACATATGTTCGATGTGTTTCACATTGCAACATATCGCTGAATTACTTTTCGTTAAACCTGCCTTGACACTTGACAAGTGAGAGAGATGAGAGACTGAGTGAGAGGTGATGAGTGCCCACTGTGTGTGTATGTGTGTGTGTTTGTGTGTGTGTGTGTGTGTGTTTGTGTGTGTGTGTGTGTGTATCCATAAATCAGTCAGTTGGTGTGTTGGAAACATTACGAGCGAGGAGATAACAGCGGAATAGAAAAGGATGCGTGCGACGTTCGACGCTAACATCTGCTTGTAAGAAAACACGCAGCCTCACACACACACACACACACACACACACGTGTGCACACACACTCAAACACACAAACAATGGATTTTCCAGAACACCTTAAACTGCTCCAGCAGCTAGAAAGCCTCTGGGGAGAAGGACGTGAACAAGAGGAGGGAAGGAGGGAGAGACAGAAAGAGGGGTGGTGGAGAAAGACAGCTATCCATGCATTCAGGGCTAGCATGCCGGAAATAAACACAACCTTCTGTATTCTGGCTGGTGGACGTATTCACATCAATGTGTGTGTCTACTTCATTGGTGAAGGCGGGAGGCGGTGGTGGGGATGGGGGGAGAAAGAAGGAGAGAGGAGAGAGAGGGAAGAGAGAGGAAGAGGCAGAGTGAGGCTGGAAAGGAGTAGGGAACAGCTCTCCAGAGGGTTGCAGAACACTGGGTTAGCGTGCAGCTGGCACAAGCCTCCACACCAGCGCCACTCAGTTGTTTGTGTGTCTGCGCACGCGTGTGAGTGTGTGTGTGTGTGTGTGTGCGTATGCTTTGTGTCAATGAGCACATATGAGCCTGTTTGTGTCCATGTCTATAAATGTTCGTATGCTCTCGCCGTGTGTGTATAAATACAGCGAAGCCTCACACCTACAGAGTAGCATTTAGCATACAATATGGTGAGTGATGGCAGAAGACAGCGAGTGCTACTCAGTGTAAGATGGTCTTCTTTATTATGAGCTACGTAGATTCAGAAGAAATATATTTTACTTAATATAGCCGCTGTAGCCAGATTTCTTTATGTTACTATTTCAGATGAACAACCTTGTATCCGTCTGCTGTAGTCATTTTTAGCTATGCACTCTCCAGTTGCCCATCACATTCATTTTTTTATGTCAGTGCTCGATTCAAAAACTGTTTCTTTATCATCATATTTCTTCTAAGTTTTGCCGATCGCCAAAGCAAAAATAGCACATTAGTTAGCATCACTTACTAGTTAAATTTAGAGCAGCTGCTAAAGATGAATCTTGATCGCTCACCACAGTATAAGCTACACTGTCAGCATGGACGCGAGCATGATTTTGGTATCTGTGTTCCCATCGCTTAACGCGTACACCGACAAATAAACCAATCGCACCACTTCTTCAGTTTTTCAAATGGGTTTTTTCCACTTCCTAGGAAAAGTAAGTCTGTTTTTTGTGTGTGTGTGAGTGAGTAATAAAGCTATTCTCAGTTTCTAACATGCACAGGGCCCAGGCAGTCTGGCACCTGCCTTTGAACCCACAGTATGTGGTATGTGTAATTGGTATACCCGTGCCTCTATATGTATAAAAGCACTGCAATACTGGTTTGTGTATGATGGGAAACATCATCACATCTTCACACATTGTTTGTTTTTGTGCTCATAGTGTAAACTGCACAAAGAAACACAACTTGCCTGTGTGTGTGTGTGTGTGTGTGCGTGTGTGTGTGTGTGTGTTTCTTACCTGTGCAGCTGGATCTTGAGCGTAACCACGTGGTAGACGTCCTGCAGCATGTCGGCCACTGTGGCATCCGGTGCGTCTGTCACATATGACAGGGGGACAGGGTTCCACTTCCCAACCTGAATCATGCCTGAATGATGCACACACACACACACACACACACGTGAATGGGAATAATGACAGATATGGACCCACAAAAGCACACAAATCTACATAACAAACAGTAAATCAGTTTATTTTAAAACAGTGCTGAGTAAAGCCACGGGTAGTCTCCCCACAAGTAGTTTGGTGACCTAAACACTCTTACAAACTGAATTTGTTGCTGCAATCACAACAACCATGCAGGAATTTTTCCTGACGCTACCTTGAAAAAAGCTCCAGCCCACACAGCAGGAAGTGAGAAGGGAGACAGCTCATGGGAGAGGTGAACCTAGGATGTATGTGTGTGTGTGTGTGAGTGTGTGTGAGTGTGTGTTGAAGGGTGATGGACAGGCTATAATAAAAGAGCACGCTAAGAGGCACCTTGAAACAGCCACCCTCGGCCTGTGTGTGCTCAAGTGCAATTAGCAGACCCTTTCTTCCACCTGCCCCTCCCACCTACTGAGTCACTGAGTGTATGTGTATATAAATATATGCAGTATGAGTGTGTGTTTGTGTGTTTTACTTGCTTAAATATACAGAAAGAGATTGCATGTAAACATTCTGACGGGTAAGCTTTTGCGTTTGCGTTTAGACTGTGTGGGAATGTGTGTGTGTGTGTGTGTGTGTGTGTGTGTGTGACCCCTGAGAGACTTGAGCATCTCCTGTCTGGGATCAGTGTCAGGATGTGTTACTGTGGCTTCAGATCTGCTGGCGGTAGGCTATTATGGTCGCAGATTGTGTGAGTGAGGCTTAAAGAGTGTGTGTTTGAATGTGTGCACGAGTAACAGCATGTCAGAAAACGCTGTAGAGAGGACGTTAATGAGCATTAGAGCGATAAAGCAAAGGAAAAAAAATAAAAAAAGTGGCAGACAAGGGTAGAAAATGAAGAGATGATGATGAGAGTCAACGAGTGACATCAGCCGTTACCTTTGGCCTGGGCCGCTGAGCTGTGGGAGTAGCCCAGCGACAGCAGGGCCATCTCAATGAGCTGGTTGAAGAGCATGTCCTTACGCACCAGGACGAACTCGGCGTGCTCCTCCTTGCTGTCAAAATCCATGGGGTTCTCGTAGTGCTCGACTACACAGAACACAGGCAGCATGTTGCCTGAGGACACCGAGACACAAGACACACACGAGTGAGAACCGAAAGACTTCATGTGCAAACTTTGACCTTCAGTTATCTATGTTTTTGCAAAAGGGACGAGATTAATATCTAGTGGTGATGATTAAGTTACATAGAGGTTGAGTTGATTGCTGCTGGAGTGGAGGATCTGGACAGAGTTTGGACCACAAAGGCATTTTTCATCTTTTATTGGGCAATTCCCACCTAAACTCTCACCTCTCAGTCTCAATGGCAAACTCTCACATCAAGGTGAGTAATCAATCGCTCCTTAGGTGCATGATAACCTCCACAATTCAGAAACTGAATTAGTTTTGCTCTTTTTTATTTAGAAAGGCTCTCTTGTCTTGTATTTTCCATGATCTTCCTCCTGAGTTTTTTCAAGGATGGTTTTTGCATCCCATTTTAAGAAGCTTTTTATTAACTATTGGAGGATTCCTCTTTGTAGCCTTATGTTTCTTTTCCAGGCTTCACGATGATGACATAATATTACAGAGATGTTGCGCTATGGCCTGCAATGACTAGTATGATTCGTGTGTTTAATAAGAAAATCTACATATTATAGATCTGTAGCAGCCACAAAAAAAAATCCTTAAACTCCTATGTCTCCTTTTGGCACAATAAACTGTTTATTCGCCGTTGAGGTGCTGGGATCACATTAGCCTTTCCTTCTGCCTGCCAACCCAAAATCATCTTCCCATGATGCAGCGCTTCAAATCCCAAGCCACCTCTGCGCCCTGAGGTTTACAACTCTGTGTCAACAGTGGCTCTGCTGTTAGGTGGAATGAGCAATCCTTGTCCAAAGACTGACGAATGTTCAAGGGACCCACTGTGCAAATATCACCCAATGTGCCATTTTTGCTAAAATAACATCTCTGAAATTTAAGGAAGTTTTCAGCCATGGGGGAAGCTCGGCCTTTTGAAGCCGCGGTCTGAATGAAAACAGCAGCAGATTATTCAAATGTTCTTGGATGAGTGTTGATTAGGACAGTATCTTTAGCTTACTGTACTTAGTACATCCTGCAACGTTTATGAGGTGGCCTGTTGCCCTACTTTCTCAGTATGTCTCTGCTCTAATGCCACCTGGACAAATTTCTGTGCATTTATTGTCCTTGCTGATTAAAATGATTCACATTCTAATATTTTCCAATCCCAGGCATTCCAGAAGATGCACACAGCTCTGGCAAAACAATCAATAAGCCGACAGATGCCAGGGAATGTGCTGAAAGAGCTGCTTTTCTCCTCCCCTGATTTTAATAGATAAAGATCTAACAATAAAGACTGCTGTGTAGGTTCATTTGGGGGATCAATACTGGCTTTGTTTCCAGGGAGCCCAGAGAGGGCTGCTGTAAATATTGTTTCGGGCTCGGACACAATGCCCACTGTGGGCCCTCTGCGAAGCCTCCGTGGCGGACCGCCCACCTCCATCGGCTGCTTCACCCTTTACCCAGGAAGAAGCTAAATACACTGATGAGAGGGGAGGGGAGAGGAGGGGAGAGCAATGAGGAGGCTAGGAGGAACAAACGTTGTAGGAGGCCAAGAGAAGCAGAGATGATGAAGGTGAAAAATTAGGCTCTCTCAGCTGGAGCGCGACATGTAGATTAAAGGAGCAAATAAGAGAAACGGCCCATCTGAGGACACTCACACAGCCACATTCCAAGAGTTCCTGAGTCCCTCTTGCCCAAAGAAAACCAAACCAGCCAAAAGAACAAACAGACGAGCCTTAGCGGCCAAGTGCTATTACAACTCCAAACCTGCAGGTTTTCAAACTCATTTCCAACACACTAAAATAAAAAATAAAAAAAAACACACACACACAATCATAAAATTGTTCATATTTCAGATAACTTTGCCCGGCGTGTTTTTCACGAGATGACACCAGTTATATTAAAAAGCTATGTCATAATCTCAAAGTAAAGGCTCCCTTTAAACAGCAATGGCTCTTAAAGGACTGAAACTTCCCCTTAATAAACAAATGCCGGTGCAGGAGGGCTGTGGTTGGAGAGAGGAGCAGTGACACAGCGCTATGCAGCACGACACAGGAATAATTCTCACAGTGTTCTTCTATTAGCTATTGTCTGGGCAAATAAGTGGGAGTGTGTGCTGTGTGTGTGTGTGTGTGTGTGTGTGTGTGTGGTGTGTGTGTGTGTGTGTGTGTGTGTGCTGAGATGACTACAGAAGCATTGTAAAAAGGTTTAAGAGTTTTGGAGTGCAAGCAGGGGGTTTGCTGTGTGTGTGTGTGTGTGTGTGTGTGTGTGTGTGTGTGTGTGTGTGTGTGTGTGTGTGTTAGTGTGGGAGGGGGGCTATTTAAACTGCATTCAAATAGCTTTCCTCTATTTATATGGTTTATTCTTTTCTTACTCATGCACATAAAACTCAGTTCAAGTATATTTGTTTCATAATCAGTCTCTATGGACTGGGTCCGCAACCAACAATTAATTACTTTATTGATTATTTTGTCAAATATTTGATCAATTATGAATTGTTTAGTCTATGAAATTTCAAAAATTAGGGCTGCAGCGGATGATTATAGTCATCGTCGGTTAAGCTGACAATCATTTTCTTTATTAATTGTTTTGTAAAAGTGAAAAATGCCCGTGACATTTAACCAAAGCTGAAAGCGAAATATTCAAACTGCTCGTTTTCGTCCCACCGACAGTTCAAACTCGGAAAATTCTGTTCTGTGACAAAAGACAAAAAAAAAAAGCAACAAATCCTCATATTTGTACATGTTTGGTATCATTGCTGGATGGTGATTAATTTTCTGTCAATCAATTCATCGACCACTTGTTTCATCAGAAACAGTCAGAAGTGCCTCCTGCAATTTCCCAGACCTTGAAGTGAAGTCTGCAAACTGACTGTTTTGTCCAAACCACAAAAATGTACAATAATATTTAATGTTTTGTCATTTTTGCAAGATGACTGACAAACCTTAAATCAAACAAAACTTTTTGCTAGAGTAAATGATGAATCAAGAAATCATAATAATCCCTCTTACCTCTCTTGTGGCAGGTCTTCAGCAGGTGGCCGGTGGGTTTGTACGGGACCCCGGCTAGTTTGGCCCCAGTGCTGCCCAGCCTGGCCCGGCCCAGGGGGCTGCCGTTCTGCTCCAGCCGGGGCAGCTTGGCCGGCGGGGCCTTGGCCTCTGCCATGCTGTTGACCAGCTCAGAGTTCTCCTTGCCCAAACACGCCTCGCTGAGATGTTCCATCATTCTCAGCACCTCTGCTCACTATCACCTGGGGAGACAGAAACAGAATGGCTCAGCTGTCAGCGGAGATATGTGTGCGGCATAAAAGCAGCACAGGAACGAGCAGCTACAAAATCTTTTAAGTTGATATCACTGACATGTGAAGACGTGAAGGGACATTTTTATAGAGCAAAAAAATGTGCTTTAAGTAATTGAGACCTCTGAGAACAGACCCATTACGGCAGTAACTGTCAATTCGCTTCAGTAATGACGACTCGGGCCACGGTGACGTTTTCGTGCCACTGTAATGTTCCCATTTTTCAACGCATGTATTATGTATGGGTGTCCCGCTAGAGATTCCCATGCGAGAGGGGGCAAACAAGCCCCGGTTTTAGTGCAAACACATTAATTTGCTAGGAGATTCCACTTGAATGAATACAGTGCAGTTCAAGGAACAAGGTTCTGCTGTGGCGCACGCAGAGAGGGGGAAACTAACGTAATTCAGTTTCTGAGTCACTTCGTGTGACTTCACATTCATGGCGCAGCTCGGAAGGAAAGGGAGGCGAAAGGCCGCAACGTCATTTCACAGTGACTGAGACACACACACACACACACACACACACACACACACACACACACACACACACACACAAAAACACTAAATCTGATACATGTCTTTACAGGTGTGAACTTTGCTTTTAGATTTTGCAAGCGCAGAGAGATTGTTATGGAAAGCAATAAGTTTACAACTTTGGGATGGGAGAAAAAGCAGCTTCTGGGAAACTTCAAAATAGACAGTTGCTGACTCATTATGGTAGTGATCAAAAGTTAAAGTGAGGAAAGAAAAGTAAAGATAAGAGAGGAATAGATATGAAGGAAAGATGGAGGCTGTATGGCTGCTTTGCCCACAGGTGCTTTAGTGCACACACAGAAAGCCCCTGACTGAGGCTGACAATTAATACATTATTTAAGCTCCCTGGGTAAACTTTTGTGGTCAGGCATCTGATTAGTTTGATACTTGACTAATATAAGATGTGTTTATTTGTACAACTGCAATAGAAAAGTAATCATGGGTGGGTGCTGCATACAGGTTAATGCACGGTGCTGATGAACATGAACTGGAACGCTGTTATCAAAGAGTGAAAAGGGCAAAATCATCCACCCCCACGCAAAAGATCATGAACTCCCCCATTCATCACATGCAATGAGGCAACTAATTCCCCACAAATAGGGGGCCAAAGGAATCCAGACCCGGATACAGTCCGGATCCAGGTCAGGATTTTTTAATGACCTTAAAACACAAATACAGAAGCCATAGTTCAAATGGACACATTACCCCCTAAAGGAGGGAGTTAAAGGAGGACAAGTTGAGTGAAAAAGCTTCCAGACCAACCTGAACCGCAGCACTCCTGCACCGGGGAGCATATAACACCGCCTGGGGAACGCGTCTTCTTCAAGTTTGTACCGGGCAGAAAAGAAAGAAGAAGAAACCCCCCAAAACAACTCCTGCTTCCTCTCGGTATCTCTTCTCTACGTGTGCATGACAGCGAATGATTATTTAACAAAAAAAAAAAAAAAAAAAGGCGAACACACACACACACACACACTCACACACACTCACACACACACTCACACACAAGTCAGTGTTTGCAGAGACGCTTTCTCCGGCTCTTCTCCTCAGAGGTCTGACAGCGAGAAAACAACAACCCGGCGGGTCTGTGGAGGAGACGACGAGGTGGAGATGGACCGTGATAGGCGAACATTGGTAAGCGGTTATGTGTGTGTGTGTGTGTGTGTGTGTGTGTGTGTGTGTGTGTGTGTGTGTGTGTAGTGTCCGTGTAGCCCCTAACGTTAGCTAATTCCGTCCAACTGGAGGAAGAAAACGGCAGCCGTACCCGGTAGAGGCAGCGACATTTAGCGGTTAGCCGCGTCCATCGGTTACAAGTGAAGCCGACTTCTGCTTTAGTTCGCACCGCCACATCCAGACGGCGGCTCTCGGCGGGCAGGCAGCCGCACAGGGGCAGTTAGCAGCCGCACAGTGGACACCAAAGAGCCTCGGACACAGTTGTAATAATAATAACCGCCGCCGAGACCTAATAAAACCCCTCGCTGTGTATGTTCACGAGGGGGGACTAACGTACATTAAAAAAAAAAAAAAAATAGCTTAACGTCGGCTTAGCTCGATCTGACTACCGGCAGAGACTGACTGAGAGAGAAAAAAATAAAAAATAATAATAATAATAATAATAATAACCGACTGTGTGATCTTGCTATCGCGTTTGGAGGCGATGTGGAGCCGATATGCGGACAGTCGGAACAGGTTCGCAAAATAAAAAGAAGGAGAGGGGGGTCAAAAAGTGCGGTTTACTTTCCGATGTCGAGCATAAATAAGGCTTGCTGTGGATGCATGAGAGAGCTGCCTGCGATAGTAATAGTAGGAGGTGTCCTGTTGGTTGGGGATTGGCGTCCGGACGGAGCTCCTCTTTTCTTTCTATCTCCCTCTCTGTCTCTCCCCCTCTCACTCCGTCTCTCCCTCTCTGTCCCCATTAAATTATTAGTTGTATTGACTCATCACTCCCCCCTCTCCTCTCCTCGCTGCTGCCGCTGCTCTCCCTTTCTCCTCCTCATTTCAAATGGCGTGGTACAAGGGGGAGAAAAAACAGAGAAAATAGGGGGGGGGGGAAATAAAAGAGAAGAAAGGAGGAGGAGGTTGGGGGGTGTATGTGTGTGGGATGAGGAGTGTGTGAGAAAGAAAGAAATAATCCCCCTCTTATTTCAAAAATTAAAAAAAAAAAAAAAAAAAAAAAGGAACAAAGATAATTCCTGCGCATCGCGGGCCGGAAAGTCCTGGCGGAGACAAATAAAGTGGAGAAAGTGGACAGGGAGAACAGACACACACAGACACACACACACACACACACACACACACACACACACACACACACACACACACACAACAGAGGGGAACGGTGGTGCGATTTCCGGCTGTGCGCGCAGGAATTTTTAATCAGCTTGATTAGAGTGAGGCGGTCCTGCATTTATTACAGGGTAACACACAGATGCTCTAACATACACACACACACACACACACACACACACACACACACACACACACACACACACACACACACACACACACACACACTGGACACCTTCATTTAAAGGGTTTTTTTTTTTACTTTGGACCAATTTTTTATTTTTACAAAATATTCTATATGATGAAAATGACACGTGGGAAAGAGCAAAAGGTAAGGTGGACTGTCTGACCCTCAGTCGGTGCTGGTCATTCTGACATAAATAAACTAAAGAGGACTCAACAAATACAAGCTCCGATGTGTCCCCCAACACCAAGTCCTCCCATAATTTACATCTGTTTGTTTAAATAGCATGTGTGCAATCAGAATATAGACATGTCCCAAGAAGTCTCTTCCCTCTTTATACTGGCAAGAGTAAATTCTTTTCTTATTATATATGCTATGAGTTGATATCAGAAATCAATCATCATAAAACCTAAAAAGTGGTTCAGTCTAATAAAAAAAAAAATCATGTTATTGTTAATTCTTAGACAATAACTAAAAGACAGAGGGTAAATTTGGAGACATTTAAGTAGATATTCGTTTACATTCAGTCTTAAAAGACCATATCATGGCTATAATATACACAATAACATATATATATATCAAGTTGGAGGGTTCTCAGTGTAATCTTTAGCTACTACATTGTAAATATACATATATATACACACCAAACAAACAAAATTAATTGATTGTTTTTCCTCTTTGTCATATATTTAGGTCAAAATGAGAACACCTAATGATAACGTATGCTCTAAAAATCACATGAAAAAGGTTTTATTATGACTAAAAAGTAGTTTAACCTCTTTATACTACAAATAAAAAGGTGAATTTTGATGGCATGTCATAACCCTACATCTACGAGTGACTATTTTCTTGTCAGTAAACAAAAAAATGAAAAGAAGAGTGACGTCCCTCATCTCAACACCTAGCTTTTGTACTGTTATTCTTCTGCTATTATTTCACAAGCTTTACCTCCATAGCAGGTCATACCGTATTATGTCAAACTGGATTATACAAACATATTAGACAAGCTAATCTCTGTTGATATTGTCAACAAAACCTTGAACTGTCAAAAGTGGAGGAAGAAGTGAAAGGAGGAATGTTTAGAGGCTGGAGAGCGACACAATTTCTGGAAACAATGGTAGGATGGAAGGTTTTCTCAAGTTGATGTGTGAGCTATTGTTATTTTTATTGTAATTATTTCATGAACCTTTCCCTGCTGGCAGACTGAGGAGCTGCCGAGCAAACTGCAAAAATATCAGACAAGGTAATCTCTGTTGATATTGTCAATATAGGCCTGATATGGTGTTTGTACCTAACCTTAAGGTGGCCTAATAATAACGGTTTCAGTGTGACAGTGTGAGCAAAGGCCAAGACTAATATCTGGTGGAAACACACACATGCTGTAACTACACCAATCCTGTCTGTTAGTGTGAGGTGTATTTAGGTCTCCACCTTTAGGTCCTATGAAGGGGGGGGGGGGGGGGGGGGGGGGGGGTTCCCTCAAAGTTGAGACCACAGGGGAAAGTTTTTTTTACACACACATTCTGAAATGTAGAAAAAGCACTGAAAAGTATATAAATAATCATCACCATTGTGACCATATAAAAAGCAAGGTGGGTATTATGAGCCAGCTCTTCAGGCCAATATCTGTATCAAAGAAAAATGAACACGTATGTCTGTCCAGGTTGTGTAAGAACAAAAACAGGAAACCAAACAAACAGGAAGTGTGTACACCTATCACGACGACAAAGCCAGAGGTTATGAGCCAACCGTGGAGGTCAGGCGTGTGTGAAATGCTTCACACCGCTACCTGCTTACGAGGAAGTCAAGGCATATAAATTGTCTCTGTGTGAAACCATAAATACAGTTATAGTACATTGTCTCAGACAAAGCTGCTGTTTCACAAACAATGCAACGCCACAAGATGTGTGCTTCTCTGCTTCACAGCAACCACTGTCAGGTGACAGCGGCAGTCGGAGAAAACTCTATGGAACATCTCTGAAGAAAAACATTCAAATTTACGGGAGGTGTTTGTGGATCGGTTTTAGGGGAAATAAACACTGGAGCCCTTTTAAAAGAAGGCTGACACTGGAACAAGTCAAAACAACCAATCACGGAAGAAGTGATGGTGTGTCGTGTCACGATGCAGCAGAAACACGAGTTACACCTCATTCAACCCCTGGTTGTGAAACCAAATCCACCTCCACCATGTGAGGTCAAAAGGTTGTTCACTTTAAATACACACTTGTGTCCAAAAAAGGCTGCATTAGAAAATTCATCAGAGAACACCAGTAAAGACGCTTTAGTGGAAAAAGGCAAAGTCAAACTCACCTCTCAGACCTGAGATGGAACAATGCCTCGCAATATTGACACCTAGTCAGCACGCCGTGTAAGTTTTGAAGGGGCGACAGCTTTTTGAAAGGGGAGCCACAAGTGTGGTTTTTTAACAGGAAATGGAAGAGTTGTTGTAACTGCATGTATAAGACCCCGAGATGTTTGAATTCACGAGCAGCGGTTGCTGCACAGATTCAGTGATCAATTCTTATCTTAACCATTCTCAGGGTTTCAGTGAGCTGCCAGCACGGTGACACCAATGAACCTGAGCTGGAGACACAGCTGCGGTGTGCAGTGTGGTTAAATGGTTCTGCTATGTGTCTGAATAAAGGACCCAAACTGTGGAGTAATTACTATATTTTCAGGGATTCATTCACCGATTCTCTGAAAATCAAGTCACTGAAGATGTCCAAGGGAAATTCACGAACAGATCATGTTGAAGTTACTGTTCATCTTGAGCTCCTTGCTGTAAGATAGGTGCATTAAAGAGGATGAAATGTTTATTGTAATTGTTTTAAACATAAATAATGAAAATCCAGTAAAAATTTTGTGTCTAAAATGAATGTGAAGCATTTTACAGTGTTTCATTTTTCCAGAACAGGAGGTTCAGGTTCATTGGTGTCACTGCGATGTGTAGCAACATGAATCGCACAGACAAGCTGCAGCCACACACACACACACACACACACACACACACAACACACACACACACACACACACACACACACACACACACACACACACACCTAAACCTTCTCCTCAGCAGATCATTTTGTATCACCTAGACCTGCACGGCATCACTGCACAACATTTTGGATGTTGACATGTTTTCCACGTTGACGTGTTTTACATGATTTTCACTGTAGCTCTCGTCTCTCTCTTTGTTTTTTTGGGGGGTTTTTTTGTGTTGTTTTTTTTTTCCTTGGCCGTGGTTAGCAGCGTTCGGAAAACAGGAGCGACGGTGAAAGCGAGCCATTGTCGGCAAATGCTCTTTTCTATCTGGCATGACGCAAGCAGCCGCAGTCATTTCCACTGTGATTGTCGGGCACCATCAGAGAGCATCGATAACCCCTGCCAGGCCTTGGCACTGCCAACAGGTGCCGGCACTGCCAGCTAGGTTGGCACCGATGTGGCTGTGAAAACCCTCTGACATCCAGAAGGGCACAGATTTGCACTGAATGCACCACTGAATCAACACTGCTGATTATCAATTAACATATACCGTTTTGTATCACAAAGAAAAGAGGGAAAAAATGGGTTTTGAAACACAGAAAGCCTGTTTAAAAATACTAGCTGTGTGCTGTTATAATCATGTGCTGAATACAGATTTAGCTCTGTTCAAGGTGGGTTTTTACAAGCCTGTGCGGCTTTGTGTTGGGGAGATACAGTATGTGGTGTGTGTGCTGCGCATGTACACGAGTGTAATTGTTCCTGCAGTATTTTGTGCCTGTTGGCTACATTTGTAAAGAAAACATGGAATATGACATGAGAAACATGACAAGCTGAATGCTCAATTGCAAACAAAAGACACCTCATATTTAAATGGCAGGAGTCATAGCATTACACCGCAGATACATGTCACCACCTCTGTGTGTATTACCACAGATACTGTATGTTTTTACCCTAACACACTTCTCTAAACTATCGCATCTGGTCTGCTGCTTTTAAACCACATGTTTATATCTCAGGAGGAATTAAATAAGATGTGTGTCTCATTAAAAAAAGACACTAATAATCGACACAAAGGCGGGAAATGAATAAGATAATGTATCATTGTTGGCTCAGCATTGAGAAGCGCTGCGTCAGGCGAAGCCGGCGCCGCCACTTTACTGTACGTAGGTGTTGTGATGTCTTCATGCTCGCCACTTGTGATGCGTCTAATGGGCATTAATACGATTATTTGGATTACTAATACAAATTAGTCTGCGCATCCAGTCTGAGCACACAGCACAAACAGCACGGGGGTAAGCGCTGTCAGTGGTTCAACTTTGAGCTCTTTTCTGCAAGTGTCTCCCTCAATAAAAACACACACATAAAACATAATGGTATTATTAGAAGCTGCAAAGGATTAAATAATCTGTCGGGGGAACGTGTCAAAACACGGCTGCGTCAGTGTGGGTGCACAGACGAACCTCAGTGAGACATAAAGATGTCATGTACAGTGAAAAAAAGGGAAACGAGGGTGGTGTACATAAGATGCCGTGCAAAACCAACAAGCTGTTAAATGAGTAGTAAAGCTGACAAAAAATGAAATCAGTCTCTTGTCTAAACAAAACTATGAATTAATGAAGAGGCAGATACTATTTTCTGTATCGACAATTCCTGGTTTAATTTTATATTGTGAATGAAAACGCACCAAAAGGAGGCTTTAGTGCCGGAGGCATTTTTAGGTCATTATGTGGGTAAATGAGTTTCAAAATACGTTACAGAACACATACTATACTTCTATTAAAACAAAATATTTTGTTATGTCTAAGAAACACAATATGGAAAGTCCAGTAATTTGAGATCTCAGTGACACTCAGTGATCACAACAAGCGCCATGCGTCATCATGTTGTATGCAAGGGTTTCATTTTACTCCCCGTCTTCTCTGAAATACATTTGTTTGTCAGTGACGCCTTATTTATTTTAAATGAATCCTCCTGCACGACTGATGCACAAACACGCAACCAAGGTTCACGTCTGTACGGAGTTCAGGGTCAAGGTGGTTTATTAATGTTCCCTCAGACATCTGTGGACCATGAAACATTTCCTTTATCAGTTGTTGCGAGGTAAGCACAGATAGACTAAATATTTCATAATGAACATATCCTCCAAATAAAATGAGTTTCATGTTTTCCATTAGCCTCTAATACAGCGAGTGTGGCTTTCAATTACTAGTGAAATAAGGTGATTTCTACATTTCTCATATGTCCGCGCTTCGGTGTGGGAGGAAGTAGAAAAGAGAGAAAGAAAGAACAAGGGGGATGTAATGAACTGAGAGTCGGCTCCTAAGTGCTTAATTGTTTTATAATCACATGAAGTCGACAGAAATAGAAGCGGAGCGAGTGGTCTCCACCTCAGGTCTGCTAACAGGAAGGCCTAACGCCAGTTGGCCTCGACGGGTCTCTGCGTTGCCTTGGAAGACAAACATTAGGACGCTTTTTTTTTTTTCTTCTTCCCCCCCTTCGGTGAAGCTCCGCTCGCAGCCCTCGTTCTCACCTCATAACTCTCCACTCTCGACACCCACCCTTCTCGTGTGTGGTGTGCACTGTACACAATGCAACTCCCACGCAGATGCACGCCACACATGCAGACGCATGCACATCCGCTCGGTGGCGGCGAGCGCTCCTTCGGCTGTGTCAAAGGAAGCCTCTTCCATCCGGGTCCGGGTCCGGGCCTCGGCCTGAACCCTGACGACGCAGTCGGCCTCGGTGTCATCGGGTTGACATCGACTGTGAGTTACCACTGAGCCACGCCGGGTCAGTCTTGTGTCACAGGAATCTGTATTAATGATTCACAACCCTTCACCGCCTTGTTTATCACCCCCTCCCTCCCTCTCGCTCTCTCTCCTCGCCTTTATCGAATTATGAAACCAATTAGTCAGAGAACAATCAACGGGCATCAGACGCAGGGCCGTTTTTAAAGAAATGACTTTTCTGTCACTGCTCGCTGGACCCTGGTCATCACATGACCAAATAATTAAACTCTAATTTCTGCCTCGTGGATCGCAACAAATAAACAGTTAATAGAGTTAGAAAGACAGGGGTGTTTGTGTGTGTGTATAAGAGACAGAAAGAGATACTGTAGATGGCTTTGTGGCACAGAGAGAGGACAGACTGAAGGGGTGAGAAAGGTTGCCACGTCCTGCTGGGTTTTTCCTGAAGTAGGGCAAAGGCGGTGAAGGGCACAGTACCCGGGCCTTGTGGGGAGTTCTTGGGAGTGTTAAGGAAATGAAGGCAGGTGATGGGATGGTGTTACTCGCCTCAGTGTGCAAGGAGAGACGCTGAGATGAAGGGAGAGATGAGATGGGGGGGGGGGGCAGCTCTTAATATCGAGGCTTAGGCAGAAGTATTGAATGAGAGGTGCAGACTTAAGGATGTGGTTCTTTATCTACATATTTTTCTTTGCATATTTAATCCCTTGTCAAAGGATGCATCATCCATCCAGACGAACAAAACAGTTGATAAGGCAAGGGTGTGTGTGTGTGTGTGTGTGTGTGTGCGTGCGTGTGTGTGTGTGTGAGTGTGTGAGTGTGTGTGTGTATGAGACAGAGAGAGAGAATACAGTATCTGTTGAAATTGTTTCATTGGAGTATGTGGGTGGGTATTAACAACCTGATCTTAGCAGGATGCGCTTTCCTCTAAATCGCTCTCTTTTTCTTCCCCTGAACAAAGGATTCAGAAAAACCTACACAGATCGGATGAAGACAAGCAACGGAATAAAAGACAATGACTTTTTTTTTCTTCCCAAGAAAAAAAAAAAAAAAAAAACATACGTTGAGACTTGTAATAATGTCATTTGAACCGTGAAAACTTAAACGTGTATGCTTTCTTAAATTATATTTGCTACGGTAGCATGAAGCACGCTAAATAACAAGAACAGCAACAAAATAAATACAAAAAATACTAACATAGGAGGGATGTCATTTTGTAAAAGCGTGACAAAACCGACATGACGGACTTTGCTTTTTTTTTTTTTTTTTTTATCTCCCGGGAAGGACACGCCAACCCATTCGACAAACGGGGCTGATTGTGAGGACCCGAAGACAATGTGACGCTTTTATCACTAAGCCAAGGAATCTGGATCAACACTATGCAAAGCATATGCCAGAATAAATGCAGCCCAACATGCCGGGACAACATAAACCCCCTCTCTCCCCTCTCGTTTTCTGTCTTCATAAAGAACTTTCCAGATAATGACAAAATGAGCTGTAACTCCCGAATCACACACCAAGCATGCACCCAGGGTGGCATGTCTATAACTATCAGAGCAGAGGGGTGGGGTGGGGGGGGGGGGGGGGTGGGGGGGCTTTCTTACATTTTTGAGCCCTGGAATGCAGCAGTCCCTATTAACGCACCAGCCTTTTCTCTTCCCAAAAACTAGTTGCAACATGTCATCAAAAGAAAACAGAAAAAAAAAAAACGTTGGGAATCATTGTTATCTTTCTCCACTATTAGCAATCATAACAGAGCTATTTCATACAGGGGGGGGGATTGAGGGGGGGAGGCGGAGAGGGGGGACGTGTGTGGAGGGATGGAATCCCCAAAGAGCCACACATTAAAAAACGAGACAGGCCTCTTATTTACTGGCGACAGTCTAATAAATACATTTGCTGGCAGCTAAACAGGTATTTACTCTGCTCCCTACCACAGGTATAATTTCACTGTTTGCTGAGCTGTTATTTTGCTACAGTGATAATTATCGAGGTGGTAAAGAAAGACGATTAATGGTTTTAGCCGAGATATCAGTCTCAGCAAAGTGAGGCACAGCCCAGCTCTAAACTCCCAGCAAATACTCAACAGTAGGGGTTTTTAATAATCTGCATCTTTTGCTGCAGGAATTCAAAGCACAGCCCCAGCACAGAGCTAAGATAGAGGTTTCTTTTCTTTATGTGTGTGTGTGTGTGTGTGTGTGTGTGTGGGAACAACAACTTTGCCTGGACATTTTTATTTACCTGAAAGCAATAAAACTGATTTTTCAGAGCGTAATTCAATTTTAAAGCAAAGTGATGAAGCATCCTTAATATCATTTCAGGACAGACCAAACAGCAACAACAACAACAACAACAACAACAACAACAACAACAACCTGTTCTCTCCACTGTACAGACTAATTGGTCTCTCAGGGTCACAGGACAAACTTTGCCGTCTACTTCTGCTCTCATCTGACAACCTGCTCTTCAACATATATTAACAGTGACGATGAGCGAGGGCTGGGCACGCCAACATGCAGCCGCTGTATTGTACTTAACTAATCTGTTCCACGCTGGAGGGGGTGTAAGGTTTAACTGGTGATACGCAGGACTTTTCGTGGGATGTGAGCACCGGCGACCTCGGGTTGTGATGCAAAAGTGTGGCTGGGATTTAAAAAGGAAAACACACCAAGAGACACCTGAATGTTTGAGAACATTACAAGCTGATTTCCTGCTATTACACTACTACAGTACAGTAAATGCAGCGTGCACTAGTTTCGATTAGTTGTAATGAAAACAAAACTAAGGTATGACGTGGGGGGGGGGGCACAATATCTGAGTATAACAAGGTTAAGGTAGAGAGGTGGAAACACTTGGGTGTTTTCCCAAGTCTCTTCCTGATAGTAAATCACAGTCTGGTTATTGTAAGAACTGTGAACATGACAGAACACAGTCAAAGGAATTAATAACATGCTAATAAGCAGTGACAGATGTTTAGGCTTCTCTGCTGGATCTGTGTGACCTGACTGTCAAATGCAGCGCCGCCGTCCCTGCACTCTTGATTCTTATCATTCCTGTCAAACAAGTTTATGCAGAGAAAATCGTGCAAAGCAGAAGTGGATGCTGCTGTGGACAACGTACATGAGCTTTTCCGTGCCACTTTCACAACCACAAAGTGATTAGAAAAAAACAAAAACAAGTGGATGTAATGAAGGTTCAGAGCTGAGCAGTAAAACCGAGAAGTTTTGTTTCAGCGTTCACAAAGCTGCCGTTGAGGCTTTCGTCTTGTCTGAGCACTGTTACCAGAAGTGACACATGGCAGCATGAGACAGGAAAGGAGTTGTGTGTCGCTGCTGTCAAAAGGCACTGACCAGATAAGCCACAGCACCTTGAGCTGCCACCGATCTGTAACAGATAAAAGGCACCGTGCTGAGCCATAACCCGTTTTTTCCCATGCTGAGGTGCCACGCTTGACCTCGTAATCGCATGTGAGCAAGCAAAGCAAACAACCTGACGACAGCAGTGAGATAATAAACAACCAGTGACACCGAAAACCCAAGATTATTTCAGGATAATTGCTCTTTAATTATCTGATCGAGTTTCTGATTTAACGCAAACTTTGTTCACCGGATTTTAGTGTCATTTTCTCTGCACTTTATTCTCGTTTTCACACTTCATCATGGCCCAACATACAGACCTACAACACAAACACCATGTATTATCTGACATCAGTGTATTTGTGCTGATATTTATATATATATTAATAATGTTTAATATCTAAGTGAAAGCCACTCACCATGCTGGTGTACGTGTGTGTGTGTGTGTGAACTGTCAGCTATTTTCTAAAGGAGCAGAGAGTGAAACCTTTAAAAACCTGTAAACCACAAACACTGGTGCCCACGCACTTTTAAGATGGCAATACATCTTCTCATAACTGAGCTCCCTGTCTCTATCTCTCTCTCAAGCACACACACACACACACACACAAACACACACTTACACAAAGGTCTGGTTGTACCCGAAATTACTTTATCAGCACTGTGACAAAACCTGCAAGGAAGACCAAACAGCATTACTACACCATCTCTGTATCATCACATCTCTCTGACTGCCTCAGACCAAGTCAGGCAGAGAGACAGTAATAAACCCGTTAACTGTTTGTTTCCCTCTGAGTGGGTCACACTTTCCTTTTTTTCTTTTACCTTGTTGTGGCTCAGTCAGTGTGCTTCTCACAGTCACACCAAGTGTTTCATGCTACAGCAATAAAAGTGTTGAAGCAAGTTGACACGTAATTAAATAGTAAGTATATGGAGAGAATAAATGAAGTGGCTCTAATGGCCTAATAAAAAGTAGTAAAAGTAGATGGGCAGTTGGGCTGCAATAGCTTCAGCATTTCAAATAGACATGTCTGACAACACACTTCATTATAAAGAGTAAAAAATAAACTGTTTTAAATGTTAAAAAAATAATGAAAGAAGAATCAGCCTTTAACTCTAAACAACTTTATCCACAAAAAACAAAACCAAAACCAAACCCCATCCCTGGTTCCTAAAGTCCTGAGGTCAGGAGCAGCGGAGGCAGCATCACTTCTTGCTCCTCTGCCGCGCGCTGAATAAGTTGTTAAATGAATTAGAGGAGATGCATGTACTTAACCCCGCGAATATCACGAGTGCTTTGCTTATCCGTGCAGAAATGACACAGGCCTGTTTCTGCACATTTAAAATTAGATGTCAAAAAAATAAAATAAATAAATAAAAGTTCTGAATGCGTGCATTTATATTTACCATTAAGCGTGACATTCATAGTCTGTTTTTTTTTTTCTCTCTCTCTCTTTATGAAATATTAAACCCGAGCAGCCACTTTTGGTGTGTGTGGGTTTTAAGTGATTTGGAAGATAGGTCTGTAAAATTGCTTTTAATTCATTTAGCTGCCAGTAATTTATCCTTCTAATTCCAAGGAGAGGCGCCGTATTTTTTATAAGTCATGCAATAAAAAATGTGATTTAAAACAAACGCAGAGACAGTAAAAAAAAAAAAGAAACACACACACACACACACACACACACACACACACAGAGGCATGTGACAGAATGACAGCCGAGCAGATCACAGAGGAGAAACTGTACACTAACAGGACCGTACCTTTAAAGTCAGCAGTCGCCCGACCTCTTGTTTTCCATCAAAAGTTGAGCAACCTCTTGTCACTGCTCCACGAGAGATCCAAAAATAGGCGACTGTTCTGTGGAGGAGGAGGAGGAGGAGGAGGAGGAGGAGGAGGAAGAAAAAACTGTTTTAAAAAGTCAAAAGTCCTGCGGATGAGGAGGGGAGGGAAGTCGTCTGGTAGAAACCGCGCTGGCGGAGGTTGAAGTTGGGGAGCGCACACGGCGGATGGAGCGCAAGAAATGTGAGCAACCGTGCGCTGCGGGCAGCGGGGGTGAAGTAGAGGAGAGGAGAGTAGCGGCATGTGAGGAGGGCTGCTTTGAGAGGGTGGCAGGTAAACGAACCGCCCCTCCCCGTTTCTGATGCTCAAATCGATGATTTGCCAGCTGTGGCGCAGCTTGTCTCATTGCCCCACTTTGGTTTTTACAGCCGCTCCTCTCCGACGCGCTGATCTCCGGGGACAGAGAGAGAGAGAGAGAGAGCGAGAGCGAGAGAGAGAGAGAGAGAGAGAGAGAGAGGGGAGAGAGAGAGAGGGGAGAGAGAGAGAGGGAGGGAGAGAGAGAGAGAGAGAGAGAGAGAGAAGTCACTGCCAGGAGAGCTCTCACACTCATTCATTTTCATATTTACACGCCACATGTTTGTATGTCAAGAAGAAGAAGGGGGAAAAAAGTCTGGTAAATAGTCGACTGCGCGCAGCGACGTGCGTTTTGCTCCGTATAGAGTCGGAGCCTGTTGTTTTAACAGCGGAGGGCAACCTGCCAGCTCCGCTCCGCGCACACCTGAGCGGCATATGAAACCGTGCAGCCCGGTATACAGCGGTATATACATCACATGCTCTTATACCGACATGAAAGAGCGTGTTTATTAAAGCAGATGGGGTTGATTTGTTTGAAAGAAGAAGTTCGCACAAAAAAAAAGTTTGCAAGAATAATTAAGTTTGAACAATGCTTGTTGAAAGAGAGGCTAATACTGCAGTCTGTTCTCTTGCTGTGTTTGCCGAAAGCTATTTTTTTTTTCAATTAATTTCACCAATTTAAACAAGGTTTTAGAGGAAAATAATTATTGTTCTGACTATTCTGCAATGAAGATTTCTACTGAACCAGAGTCACTTTTATTTTATCAGTGAGAGCTGTTGCTCTTTTGTCTTTCAACTTAGTTTAACTCCGGCCATCACATACACACACACACACACACACACACACACACACACACACACACACACACACACACACACACACACACACACACACACACTCGCACGCAAAAACAGCCTCTCCATCACATTTAAGAATCCTTCCCCGGGCCTATCCAAAAAAAAAAAAAAAAAAGAGAAAATAAAAATATAAATCTACGCTTAAGGAATGCAAATTTGTAAAAAAAAAAAATTTACGTGGAGAGCAGAATAATTTGATTTTTTTTCTTTTCTTGGACATCTTTAAGAACACAGCCTGAAGCAGAATCAGCCGAGGCACAGAGGACAGTGACAGATAACGGAGGGGAGGGAAAAAAAAGCTTTTATTTTCGCCCTCACAGTGTCTAAATGTATTTGTGCTATTTTAATTGATTTTCAGCTGTAACTATATTGACTGCTGTATGAAAGGTGCAGCATATATTAGTGGCTTTTTTTCCTGCCACAGTCTGAAATTATAGACGAGAGGAGAAAAAAAATCTCAAGTTTCAGAGAGTGGTAAATTAAATTAACCACTTTTTAATGAAGAACAGTATCACAGTTAATGGAGGGAGAGTTAGAACCGCCTCTTCATGGTGACTCCTGTTATTATACTTCTACATGTTGTACATTAATGTTTCCTACAGAAGATTCTCAAATCAGGGGAAGAAAAAGAAATATCTTCCTGCATGAATGAGCATTCCTCATTCACTCATCCTGTGTGATTTTTATCTTGTCTGTGTCCATCATGTGTGTGTGTGTGTGTGTGTGTGTGTGTGTGTGTGTGTGTGTGTGTGTGTGTGTGAGCAGCTCCTGCATATGTGGTTAAATACTGTATGTGAGCCAGTACTCTGCCTTGTGTGTGCAAAGTGTGTATACAGTGTGTCTGCAGAGTGTGGTTTGCATGCACATTTTTATTTGTGTCATGCATGTATGTGTGTGTATGTGTGTGTGTGTGTGCGTTTTTTAACTTGTGTGCCCCATTTGTGCACATTTATACTCAATTCTTGTGTGTATGCCTCTGTATGTGTGTGTGTGAGTGTGTGTGAAATGATTGACAGTTTGCATCTGCATAAAGGCTAACCGCTCTGCACTAGCAGGTGTGCAGGAGCCCACAGGTAATGCAGCTGTTTACTTACAATATGAATGTGTTTCTCTTACCGGGTTTAGCATAAATAACACACTGATACATTTACATTTACACTTAATTTACACATCCCATTGAAAATAGAATTAGTGTGGAGGAAAGAAAAAAAAGGAGCAAAACGAAGCCGAAACAAGAGAACAGACGGTGAGAGCCGAAGGAAAGGTTCTGGCCTGAAAAAATCCTGAAAATTATTTTTATTTATCTGATAAGACAGAGCAGAACTACAGCCCTTATCGTAAGCTGATATGTACAAATACTTCTCAGAAAAGTTCATTTGTTGTGGTTTTGGGACTCCACAAAAGTTTCATTATGAAGCATCTGAGATCTGCATTTAAAAAAAAAAAAGAGGTAAAAAAAAAAAAAAATCACACACTCTCACACACACACACACACACACACACACACACACAATCTCTGCATATGATTCACACCAGTTCTCTCCTGGGAGACTGAATGGGAATTGAAAAGTTCCAGTAAAGAGATTCAAATTTGCTTTCTGCATAATTATAAATTCATGCTAAGTTAGGGATGTTTTCATCATTACGGACAACAGCTGGTGATTTCAATGCAGCCTGTGTTTTATCCAACGACTCATGTTGCTGCCTCCGAAAGAGCCCACATGTGCTGCAGTTGACACTTTGACCACAAGGGGGACCGGTGAGCCTCATGTTAAAGAGGGTAGAGAGGGAGAGTAGGAGAGGAGATGACCCCTCTTCATAAGACATTTTATACTTCGGGTTTCAACATATTATCATCCAGCTGGTGGTGCCAATATCTAAAATTCAAAAGCGAACGAAACCCTGACCTCTGCATTCAAACGCAGAGAAGATTATTCGTGCGGCAGCGACGTGTGAGAGCTGTGGATCAGCTCCAAAACGTTAATGCAAATTGTTAATGTGCATCTATGTTGCTGAAGCATAAAGAGGGCACGTGGAAAGCACAAAAAACAGAGAGGCAAATGTGTGTGAAGTGTAAAAAAATCAAAGCAGACCTTGAGCTGAGACATTTCAATCGTCTGCACTTTTCTTTTTTCTTTTTTTCCTCTCTGAAAACAATAAACAGCACTTGGAAAATTACAAGGGTTATACACCCCAGAATTAATCTTTCCAACCCATAACTAAATAGAGAGACACTGTTGCCTCTCCATCAAGTGGGTATATTTTAATTACAGGCTATTGACTACTGAAAGTAATTTGTCTCAGAAAGATGCCCAAGAGCTAAAAGACAGACGTCTCGTCTAAATCTGGAATGCTCAGCCACTTTTTTCGCTCTGGTTTTGCGGTTAGCTCTTGCAACTTTCTTCAGTAGCTCTTTTATAATTGTTCACCTTCTAAAGATTAACAAGGATTCCCGGGAAGACTAACATTTGTCTACTGCTGTATCCGGGGTAAGCACTGTGGATTTTCAGATTTTTTTTTTTCTCCCTCAGCAGGAATTGAAATTGAAGAGTGTATTTCTCTGCCTTTTCCTTACTCGCTTTTCATTTCAGCACCTCTTTGAATTTTGAAACAGAAGTACTCCACAAGCTCACCTCTTAAATGAAACACTATTAATCCTCATTTGTGCGCTGCCAAGGAGGACAGTGGAGATGAGAGCCAATCAGAACAATAAAAGCTGACCCACAGCGGCGCCTCCAAAGCGCACACGCCTCCAGCTGTTAATGGGATGTCAGTCAGCTGGGCGAAAGAAAACAGCCCAGAAGTGTAATTACTGTCTGGTGTGAACTCTCTCATCAGCTGTGGAAGCTTAATGTCACTTAGTACATTACTGCATGTGGGGAGCGTCAGCTGAACACAGCTGCCCAGATATTAGAGGACACAGCGAGGAAAGTTTCTTCAGGTATACGGAGGTGTTTCTGAAACACAATCACCTGTCGATCGCCCGTCAATCACACTGTCAGGGCCGACTGTAATATCTTTTCCTCTAACTTCCTGTTAACGAGACCATCCAAGAAACCAACCGTCTTATACCTGGATCATCTTTAGACTCTTAGAACTTGACCACAAACAAATCCAGTGATCAGGTGGATCAATGAGGATCATTTTTGAGCTTGTTGGAGCCGAGAGTTTGGTGAAACCTTTGCTGCTTGATCAGACTTGATCAGACTTTACTGATCCCCAGGAGCGAAAATGCATCGTCAGAGTTTGTTATTGTTGCCTCAGTGGTGCCAGTTTATTAAGGTTCAAACTCTGAAGAGGTAGAACCCTGTCGAATCTGTGCCGGTTTATGATTATTCGTCATCTTATGCCGCAGCTCAAATTGACAAATTGAATGGAATGAGCCACAGAAATGAAACCTGGTCCAACAAGTGGAAATAATGTCCAAATGGTTCCCAAGAAACATGAGCCCAATGGGCAAGATGGCAGCGCTGTCATTAAGGCCCAAAAACACAATTTTGCACATGGTGAAAAACACATTTTTGGGTTTTGACTATAACAAAAATAAATATGGTATACAGTACTGCAGAACTGAGCTAAATAAGTCGACTATAAATGGGCAAGATTGGTAAAACCTCTTGGAAAAAGAAGGATCCTATAGCAGGTAATTGGCCAATCATCATAAATCTTGGGAGATACTTTTAGTCTATGTTTGGGGGTAGGTTTACCAAAGCATTTTGAGCCAAACCCATAGAGGTGTTTGTGCTCCGGGGGATCTATCAACCAGGATCTGAAGTGTCATATTGACTAATGAATGTGGGCGTGGTCTACTCATCAATATCTTTCATCTTATGCCATCGCCCAATTTGCATTTGAGACAAAGATTTGAAACTTGGCACTATAATTGCGTCCCAAGAAATATGAGTCCAATCGGCCGTTGGTGGCGCTACAATTGAAAGGCAAAAAAGCAAAAACTTTTCGGTCTCACTCCTTGAATGAAACCTGCTCATTGCTGCTTCCTTTTTGTATACTTCTCATTGAGCCTCGGATGTTACTCAACCTAGTGAGGATAGTTTAACCGGAGCTGTTTCTGAGGACGCTGTGACTGCGGTTAGCGTCAGTGTGGATTGAAAGGACGGATGCTTCACGGTGGTGGAAAGTAGCTACGTATTTTACTCAAGTGAGGAGAAATGTTGTAGTTTTTAATCCAGGTTTATCTGACAGTTTTAGTTCCTTTAGAGTTACTTCACAGATTAACATTTTACAATAAAACAAACATTTGATAAACTCATGTTAGCATTTTCCCTCTAAACTCACATAGTTTCATTTGAAATTATTCATTATTTTACAAAAGATCTTTGTTTTTTCTTCTTTCCTTTCCCATAATTATCTTACAACCTCTTTTGGTACCACTGGACTAAACCACCTGACTGTAACCGATATAAAGTAGTTAAAACTAGCTGCACTTGTGCAGCTTTAAGAGTAAAATGGTTCTGACACATTGGTGTAATTTAATAACATACGTCAATCACTGGGGCTAATTTAAAGTTCTTTCACTACTTCAAGTACATTTAGCTGATAATACGTCTGTACCTTTACTTTTTGTAGAACTGTTTTTACAGTTTATTATTGGCACCTTTATTGAAGTAAAAGGTCTGACTACTTTTTCCACCGCTGATGCTTCAGTAGCACTAATGTGCTTTTGATGCAGCCTCAAATATAAAATGACCGTTTTATGTCTGCCAGAGGAGCCATCAGACAACAGGTGTTAAGAACTGCTGGTAAAGGGTCTCGAGATCTGGCAATATGTTGCAATAAAGCAGGCATTTCTTCACATGCTGATATCACAGATTATTTACTTCAAGCGGCGACACCACCTGCATTAACTCTCATTTTCTGCCAGTGTCGGGAGGGAGGAGCATGTTTAAAGACATCAAACATCATACTGCAACTTCTGCAAAGGAAAGTTCTTGTTCGACATTCTTCCGACATCCACATCCCTCCATTTCTACCATCTGTAACCTTCAGCTTGTTTGTGTCAGGCTTGCAAACATGGTTGGATGCCGGGCATGTCAACCAGCACAGAGCCATGGGAACCACAGCGATATCAGGCCTCTGTGTTTGACATGCATCTCAATGCAGCGCCGCTGTCACAGTGAGACACCCTATCTCCTGGAGAGTTTATTAGCTGTGCTTAATTAAACAAATGTGATTAGAGTGATCCAAACTCACACAACTGAATCCCCGGTAAGGAGTCAGCCGTGAGAGGCGGCTGCGGAGAGCAAGTCGAGTCACGCATGGCTTAGCTTTATTAATAGCGCCTATTACTCACCAACGTACACCTTGGCGAGCCGCAGAGTTTAACGTGTGAGTAATGTGCGTGTGCAGCGACATTTCAAGTCCACTTTTGAAGTTTGTCAATCACAGTTTAGTGCTGACTGTCAAGAGAAAATGAAGCTCTGGTAATTTGATTGTAATTGATTAATGGTAATTTACTGCAAGATATGTGGGTGGGATTTAGCTACGGCTGTCACTCGTAACCAGGTGGAAAGCAACAGGGAAATTTTCGCTAACTTGTAAAAGATGAATCACTCAGAGAGACAGAGAAAGATGAGAGAGAAACTGAAGTAACTCCCGAGTGCTAATATTTTAGGGGGATTTTAACTCTGAGTCATTTCAATTCACCGACAAGTGTAAATTCTTTCTGTCAAAAAAATATAACGTGCTACTCAGAAGTACTTCTGTTTGAGGACAGAAGTTGCGGAAAGATGCTGAATCTCAGAAACTCAGTTAAAGTTTGAACTTTCTCTGCCCTGTGCATCTCCTGAATTTGATTGTGCATTCATTAGTCAATCACAGACAACCTAGACATCCAGGACTGTGCTATTTAAAACAATGGTCTCTCTATGTCTGAGTGAACTGAGCGGATCTGATGAGCCACTGCAGGTAATACAGCTCTGATATGTTACTGGGTCAGTGCCAATTCAAACTAATGAGGCCTTCAATAGTTTCTTTAAAAAAGTTCAGGTAACAGTTCACCAAGTTTGGTTCATTTAAATGATCAATTCAAACTTTCCTCTTTTGAAAACAGAGTCCTGTTATCGTCCTCTATATTAGCAGCCTGTGGGGGCAAGTGGGATTTCAGTCAGCATCAGGGACAATCAGCATCGTTCACTTTCAAACAGGTTTTTCCCCCTGAACCGCAGCTACATCTTGACAGGCTGCAAAAACCTGCAGTGAAATATTATTTTATTTCTGCATACTTTTTTGTATTTAATGTTTTGGTTGCATGTCTTGTACCATACGTCAAGGTCATACAGTTTATTTCCTATAGAACACCCCTTAAAGTGCAGGTTCACGTTTTTCCCAGTGCATCTTAAAACAATAATGACACACTCATATCTAAACCGAAAGCGCTGTTAGTCGTTTTCAGTGTAGCAGCAGCTTTGAAGTTTGATTATCTGGTGTGTGCAGATGTAGAGTTTAGCTAAACCTCTTTATTAATCTTGTGATATTACTCACCATCTCCTCCATCTTCAGTGCTACAACCTAGTGATGAGGTCAGAGCAGGTGGACTGCAGCAACCTGTCGTGCATGGTTCAAGGTCAGGAGAGGCAGATGTCTGAAATAAAAGAAAGAAAGAAAATAAATGTTTATTTTTTTTGAATACATTATTTTGTGAAATGCACGTAGCAGAGTTGGAAATCTTTAACTTACTCTTGTGTTTACTGTTGGTTTGTTTTTTTACAGCAGCTCCAGAGGAGACAGTGACGTCTTTATCAATAAAGATGCAAACAGTGAGAAGGAGGGACAGTTGATGGATGTATTTACGCTACTTTGTTTTGTTGCAGCACCATGTCATGGTATCCCACATAATTATATAGGGCAAACAGGCATGATGTAACCATGGCAACATATGTAGGCACCAGAGCACACCTGTGTTGGAGTGAAAGGGAGAGTGTCTATATGTGTGTGTGTGTGTGTGTGTGTGTGTGTGCGCGTGCGTGCATACGTGTGTGCGTGTGTGTGTGCGTGCATGCGGCCTAAACTACTTTGCAAAAACGGTTGAAGTTTCAGCTTCATTGGAAACATTAAAACAGTGAAGCGTAGCATTAAGACTCTGATTCAATTAACTTTTTTTGTCCAAGTGAGAGATACTTTAAAGGCACAACGGTGTTAAAATGCTGTGTGGAGAATGTTAAGCACACAGATGCTGATGTTAGGTGTATGTTTGCTGGAGACAAAATCATTTCTGCTCATGTGCACTGACTACCTGATCACGCACAGGAAACACAGTCTGCTGTTATGAAGCTGTAATTAATGTGTTTGGCATGACTGAAAATCTTTACTTAAAATAGATTATTATAAATAAATAAATTATAATTTGATTTGATGTCACTTAATCAAAATTTACTTCATATACAAACATTTTAAATAGAAAACTTGGTATATTTCCTCATACTAGCTGCATCTAAATGAACTTTGGTGTAACTCTTTTCTCCAGTCGCTTTCATTAACATGTAGCACAGAGGCTGCTTGTGCCTATCTTTTAACATGGCTATATCTGTACTGAACCGTTTATCCAGGCCTGCAATGCCATTTTGTAATGGTGCATCCATCACATCACCATTAAGAATTGAAATGCCTTTAAGCCTCTTACGCACATTTCCCTTTTAGCCACCATGACTTTTTAGATACCACTGCAACCAGAGGAATCTCTAATTCTGCATAATTTTTTAGCAAAGCTTGGCTAACCTAATTGTGTTTTTAATGCCTGCTGCTGCACAAGTGGAGACACAGCAGGTTATGTTAGGGGAAGAATTTATGGGAACTTATTGTTCAGGCGACTAAGTTGCAGTGGCACCTGTGCATGAACTCGGAGTCCAATTTAACAAACGCTGTTTTAATTCTGTTCCTGAAGCTGTGGACGGAGCGAGCAGCAACACAGAGCTCCGCTGAATGCGATTGGATGAAGTGGAGCAAATGCCTAAAATCTAACCGCTGGACCAATTACCAGGTTAAAATACAACAATGGAAGTCAATGCATAAGAGCGTTAGCTGTGTGTTCAACACGTCTAACCCTGAGTTAATGATGAGCATTGAATTTACGCCAAATTACACAAATTATCTGACTCTTTTTGTCACCCCACAACAATGGAGGTGAAGGGAATTTTGCTTGTGGAAAGACTTTTACAGCAGGTTACCCTGGTTGTTCTGGAAAATCCACAGACCTCTCTGAGCAGTTTTCATTCACACTACTTTTTATAGACGAAGTGGTCGATTCACCCCCATTTAATTGTGGTGGAGGCAGAAATCTCAGACATATCTCTCAAAATCTGGCCACAAAAAAAACCCTAAACCATCTGTATGGTTAGATACCACTAGAGTGGTTTTAGTGCTGCAGCTCCATAAAGATGGGAAACTCACAAGAGGCAAATAAAAAAAAAGAGAGAGATCAAAACCAAGGTGATTTGGGTCAAGCACCAAAGCTTCATCCTATATTTCCCATCTTGCAGCTACTTGGTGTCGATTCTGCATGAAAGTCTCAATTCCAGCGTTAACCCTGACAACATCTAGACAACTGACAACTTTAGAAAACTCCTCCAGAGCTGCAGAAGATGTTGTGTAACTGTTTTCACAGAGTGAGAAGTCCTAACCATGATGAAAACACTCATCTGTATGTGTGGGGAAAAAACTCAACATTAACAGGTTTTATTGAAATTGGGATAAAAAGTGACCGTTTAAAACATCAGCGAGTGATCTCAGCTGGCTCGACGGGAGCCATAGAGAAAAAAAAAAAGTCGCCGACCAGTTGAGTTGTTTCTTTCACTGCACATGGAAGCACTGATTCATTTTTAAGTGTGCGTGGAAGTGTCAGCGGATCATCCATCAATCCGGAGACATCTCCATACGCTGCGATGCATCACTTCATTTCTAACAATCGCTCATACAGTAAACCTCTAATCCAGCTCTCGAGTTGCCTTTGACAGCAGCTTAGCCACCCTGCCATCCAGCGTAACACAGCGGGTGCGGAGAAGCCCTCAGGGGTGAGATATCCTCCGCCCTCCCCCCCCCACCCCTTTCCACCTCCTACCCGGTTGCCCCTGGTGACAGTGACAGAAGTCTGTAATTGCCACTTCGTCAGACGGCTTCATTAAGACGAGCATTGTCTGCACAGCTGAATGACGGTGGATGGGGAAGAGAGGGGAGAGAGCCCACAATGCAATTACTGCATCGCTGTGACAGGTGGGGCCTCCAATCCTCTGCGTCGGTGGGGCCCTGATGCATGTTGGGGAGCCACGGCAGGCTCGCATCATTTTTCACCCCCCCTGTCATTAGTTGGTAATGATTGGATTATTTTGCAGATGAATCGCAGTATATGTCTTGCTCACAAACATTTCCTGGTCATATTAATCAAAACCATCAAGGCAGAGCAGTCAGAGCGAATTAAAAAAACAACACGTCTAGATTAAAAATTACTGTAATCCTTCATCAGTGTGCCTTTAACCCTTTGATTGGGGGGGTGTCGTGGTGTGTGCCATCTCTAATGAATGTCTTTGACTTTGTGACAGTCTTTATGAATTTATTGATAATGTTCAAGGTTCACAACACTCGAGGAGCAGGAGTCGCATCAACGCAGCGATGCAGCCACAAACGAGGAATGTCATCACGTCTTTCTGCAGCTCTAGGAACGTCTATGATCGGACGCCGCCTTCGCTCAGTGCCAATGAATCTCAGCGGACCGCTATAATCTGCAAGGCGAGGGTCACATGACCAACTGGGGGGTAGCCAAACTAAGACTACCACTGCTGAGCTAGTCTGCTAGCATGTTAGCATGTTTACGGTATTTATGCCAAACAACAGTGTGTTTGACAAAAAGTTTTATTTTGTTTTATTCACTTCACTTCAGAAAAACCTGCGTCCTAGAAAATGATGTTTATACGCAAGAAAGCTGCAGCAGCAAATACAGTTTGTAGGAAACAAAGTAGGAAGCAAAGGAAGTAATTTTTTTTGGGGGGGGGTTTATGAATGAAGCTGCACATTTATTAACAGCAGTGAATTCGCATGGAGCTGGATGGGTGGATGCCCGGTGTATAAAGCACACGACTGTCACACCAGAGAGCAGGTTCGCATCCAGAGTCCCGTCTGTGGTTTAAGCCACAAAAGCACTTTGTTGGAGTTTCAGGAAAGATCTTGGTTTTGGTTAAATCTTAGGTCTTTCCAAAAGCTTTGTTGTCTTTTCACTACAATAGCCCTGTTCATTATCTGATATTCCTCCAGCCACAGTCTGAGCAACGCTGGTGGAAGTCTTTTGCTGAGTCACAGAACACACATTAAAGAATCTGAGGGAAACTTCAACACTAACAGAGCTGTAACACACAAAGTTTGAATGGATTCTCAAATGTGGTTTTCAAAACCTGATAAATCACAGAATATGTTGGTTTGAGCATGCACGCAGGGAGGTTAGCTCCCTACAAGTCTTTACTTAGCTTGTTTCTACCATAATCATAATTTCAACATTTGAAAATGTTTGCATTGATTAAAGTTGAATCACAGTCATAAGGTGCTGCTTTGTAAAACTAAATAAAGAAGTAAAAAGGTCCTTCTGCTGTAAAGAGCATATTATGTCCTTTACTGACCAGAAACTGAGCTACTAAAGAGTAAACTACAGCCTGGACATAACAGTCCAAGACAGTACGGTTGTATTGACGAGATGCAGCATGTTACACTTTCACGACTTAAGTTTGTGTCCTGTTACAGACTAGAACAATTAACAATTTCTTTTTTAAACTATATTGTAGAAACAAGTCGTATAAAACATGTCAGCGAACATAATTCAGGGTTTGCATTGATATCAGTGTTGTCTTGCGTGATGGTTGAGCAGTGACACCTGACTGAGTCAGTCCAGGTCCAGGTGAATACAGTAAATTATATGTGGGTTTGATATTATTGTATTAAGAAAAGCAAATAACAATTCCTCCTAAAAGATGCTGAGATAAATGATATTGCCATGAAATACACTTTCAACAATGTGGGACACTTTTCTTTTTAAATATAACTTTCCAGTACTTTGAGCACCGAAAACCTAATTACATTCACCTCCAGCACCATTGTACTGAGCGGCATCTGCATGGATATAAACCACTAGGTATAAGTGAGGAAAGTTTTTTTATTATAATTTTTATTTCTAATGTTTTAGCGTTAAACTCTCGCTATAGGATACCTTCTTATTTCTGCTGTGAGACTGGATGATGTGTGAAAGCAGCAGCCTGACTCGCTCTCGCTCAGTCCACCCCCAGTGAAACACATTCCTTTCATCTATCGAAATTCCACATGATTGAAATTGCCCTCGGTGGAAACATATCATAGCCATCCACGGCTCTTGGACCGCTCCCATTGGGCGGTTCGGTCCATGCCAAGCGTCTGGGTTGGCCGAGAGCCTCCAGGGAGGCCGGGGCTTATGTCTCCATGGGCCAGTAAGCCTAGAGGCCCCATAGCCCTGGGAAATGTAGCAAATCAGGGGTGCACCTTGGCACTGGTGCCCCCCTCCCCCCTCCCCCCCCTCCCCTTAGCCTTAGGACTGTCATAGCTAAAGGAAGGCTAATGGTGGCCAACTGTGCAGCGAGTGGGTCTGGGGTGTTGGGGAAGCGTGTCTGTAGGTTCATCTGGATTGGCGTCGATAAGGATGTGCGCTCTTCGTCCTCTGCCTATCACTGCCATGCACAGGGTGGGAGCTGAGTGTGACACGTTTATGTTTCTGTGAGTGTGTGTGAGAGTGTGTGTGTGTGTGTGTGTGTGTGTGCAGCGGTGGCACAATGATGAGAAACTGGCAGACCATCTCCAGAATGCCAACAGTGACTGATGCCACACCAGACATTCCTTTCAGAGGAAACGGCGGCGTGGTCAGCACCATGCCAGCTTCCACAGGCTCTCAGGACACCAACCCCCCCCCCCCCCACCACCACCACCACCACCCCCCCCCCCACCTCCCTCCTCCTCCCCTCTTCCATCCTTTAAGCAAAGACCACGGCAGCGATGGCACCAGCTTCCAACGGATGTGTGGAACTGTGCAAAACGGGAAAACAAACCATGTGGGAAGATGTGTTTGGTCTCAACTTTTCAGATTCGGTTTTAGTTGCGCTGCACTTTTGTTCTTCATTCAACTTTGTCAAGTATCGGATCAAACACATTAGAACACAAACCTTTCCTGGCTCAAAGGAAACCTCCATCACTGGATTTTCATACACTCAATAAATGGTTTTGTGATGAAAATACTTTCTTTGGTGGTCCATTATTCCCAGCCCGCCGCATCTGCTTCCATTTTAATTTAGGGGTGGGCACACGTTATAATTGTTAGAGCTATTATAGTTATGATTTGCTAACAGAGCTTCCTCAGTGGCCGCACCAAAATTAGTGAGCTCCGTCTCCCCAAATATTTGATTATCTCGTGCATTGATACATTTGAGAAACTTCAAACACACCTTCACTTGTTGGCTTTTGACTGAATCTGAGGCTCTTGTTTTGGCGTCGACTGTGGGTGTTATGAATTAGTGCACATTTGTTTTCTGCTTCATATATTTTGTAATAAACTGAGTTGTGTTTAAAGTGTAATATAGATACATTTGACTTGTGTTGCAGACCTTAGCCTGATAATCCCAGATTAAATTGAATAACTACCTTTCTACAGTATCTGCTGCATCTGGGGTATCATCAGGTTTAGCGAAAGATTGTCGTTATGATTCATAAAAATACAAAGACTAAAAACCGGTCTGTGACAGGAAGGTCTGGACTCCTGCATCAGTCAGATTCACGACGCACCCACTCACCATCCTGATCACCACACCCTGTACTTCCTGTCTCACTGCATTCAGAGCACAATGCTTCCTGCACTGGACATAAACTGTGAGATGCATAATGGTCCAACATGGTGAATGTAACGCTGATAGAGCAGTGTTGGACAGAGGCTGTTGACAGCGAGGAGATAAAATCATGAACTGTGTGGTGTGTCATTGTCCCTTTACAGATGTGTGAATGTGTATGGTAGAGCAGGGTATTAGGGGAAAAAGCGCTACGTCAATGGATAAATCAATGCTGATGAATGAATGTGACTTCCGCTTTGACTGGTCAATAAGATTGGAAAGTGTCTATTAACCATAAACAAATAGCAACAACTGCCCTCGATGTATGAATGTGTATTGTAAAAAGAGCGCTGTGTGAGCAGGTGAATGTGGCTTCCATTATAAAGCGTTTTGAGTGGCTGATAAGACTGAGAAAGTGTTATATAAGTGCAGTCCATTTACCATTTAGACAGAAAAAATAAAAAACAGTGAACAAATAGTGGGGTGTGCTGTGGGTTTCCTCGGACTCTGTAGTCACCTCCATCCACTATTTCGAATCTGTTTCTTTTCTTTCCGATTTTTTTTTTTATTGATGTTCATTTAAAAGTCACGTGCAAGAATTCATGTCCGTGCTTGTGCTTGTGCTTGTCCCGGCTTCAGAGTTTCACTGACAGCAGTCAAGTGGATGCAGTTCAACCAGGAAATATCTGGATGTGATGTCATGATGCCTTTGTTCGGCTAACTATCCACAGTGATAAGAAAACCAAAGTTTAAAAAATGCTGTTTTAGGATAAAGTCTCTTTACTGAAAAAGTTAAATTGCCCTAAAAAAAAAAAAAAAAGAGGTGAAAATCCACATAGTAAAAGATATCATGAGCCACCCTGCACTCCTCCTGTCAGACAAGCCTCTCAAACCTCGCATCTCAGATTATTTCAGAGGTTAGGGGGGTATTCAATCGCCAGAGCCCCTCATGCTCCACCAGGGCTTAAGTGATGACACAGAATGATTATAGCAGCGGTTAAATACCTGGTCTAATGAGCCAATTAGCCCTATTGACATCCATGGCTGTCTCAGAGGTGGAGTGAGTACCACGTACATGCTCCTTAATCAGAACCGATAACACCATTTAGCCTTCAAACGCTAATCCTGACTCCGGGGCTCTCTCTGGAATCCACTGTGATTTCTCTGTACTCACGCTGAGAAACTTCACGCCTGATTCATTTTCAATTCCACTCTTCCTGCACAGTTGTAACTTCACTGTTATGACTGGTGAGTTTTGATATGATTTTTTTTGCACAGGATGTTTCCTCGCTCGATATCTTTCCTGCATAGAGGATCCCTTATTACACCTTTTACGCCAACTGTATTCATGCAGAAATTTAAACCACAACACACACTAGTCTTTTATTATTTAATCTATTTTGAAGATGTAAAAACAGACGATGGAAAACCTTTATTCTCGGCTGATTTCCGTTTGATGGTCTACAAAAAACGAAACTGAAAAAGTGGTGACAAGTGCTTCAGGTAAATTTAGGGCATTTCATTAAAAACACATGCCACAACAAAGAGACTGAAAGACAAAGCTTTAGCCGCGGGCACTTGTTGAGTCATAATGGTGTGAATGTTTTGATATTATTCAAGTTACTGTAAAAATTATGCGTCCTCAGTCTTTCAGCACCGTGAGAATATCTCAACATGTGCACCTGAAACCATTTTGTTTTTCTCAGCATCGCCTCGTTGATTAGGTTTAAATCTGAGAAAAGAGAATCCGTTTGACCAGAGGCAGAAAAAAAAAATCCTGCACTGCCTCCCCGCTCTTTAGCTAAAAAAAAAAAAAAAAAAAAAAAAAAATCAAATGTCATATTCGAGGAAACGTGCAGGTTTTATATCGAGCGCAGGCAGGATGCACAGACTGAGTGAAGTGCAGTTTGATCTGGAATAAACGGAACGTATTCTTCTGTGTGTTTGTGGTTGAAGGGAAGCGAGAAGAAGAACAACTGAGGTGAAGCTCGCTGCCTATCTGTTCATCTTGACTTCTGAGTAACAAGCATCAAGGTCAGTTACACACACACACACACACACACACACACACACACACACACACATCAATGTCCTTTCACACATGGGCATGCAAGCACACTCTCACAAAGACAACTGACGGATACACTTGCTCACACCTGCATTTAGGGCATTTACATCTGTCACATGTGGCGTGCACACACACACACACACACACACACACACACACACACACACACACAAACATACAAAAGTCACAATTACCACCACCTCCAAATGAAACACTCATACACATCTACATTAACAAACTTTAACACACACTATTCTCACTACCTCCTAATTAAACCTCACACAAATACGCACACACACACACACACACACGCACACGCACACACACAGGCTCATGGCAAGCCCACAACAAACACGACCTTTAAATCATCCCACACCTTCTCTTTGTGTCTGTATCTGTCGTTCTGTCTCTCACACATGAACACTCACCCCTGCGCTTCTTGACTTGTGAGGACTTCACTGACGCAGCTCTGAGCCTCAAACCTCAACCTAAACCTAACTAAACCCTGAAAGCAAATCTTCACCCTCAAAATACATTTTTTATTTGCACTCTCCCAACATGTCCTCACACTCCAAATTTACCCACACTTTTCAAAATTACCACATTTTTTTTAAAAATTGAATGAAATTATCCTTCTTTTCAAAAAGTCTTCACTTCCTTAAGAGAAAAACTCTTTGTAAAATGTCTGTACCTTTATCAAAATGTTATGAGTTTTTTCTAATATCAAAGGCCTTTTCTTAATGCATAATGTTCTTGATTTCCAAATACGTCCAAACTCCTTTTTTAAAAATATCCTCACATAAAAAATCTCCTCTCTACACAATATTCTCACTTATTGAAAGAGTCCTTTGTTTCAAAGAAACTCTCACGTCACAAAAACGTCCTTACTTTCCAAGACTTTCCACACTCAGATAATCTGACTTTTCAGAAACATGTACCTTTTCAAAAATGTCTACGCTTCCTGAAACTGTACTTACTTTTGAAACAGTTTCCTACAGTGTCCACACTTACAAAAAGCCTCCTCACTTTTCAAAAACACCCTCACTTTCTAAAAAAGTGTGTTCACTTTCCAAAAACATCCTCAGTTTCTGAAACTCACCCCAAAAGTCTAAAGCTCACACTCAAGTATAAGAACACACACGCAGACATACACACACACACACACCAGTCTGAATATACAGAGGTGTTATAAAAACCACGTCGAGTCTCTCTGGTCCCGATCGGTTTGTCAGTAAATCTCGTGTCCAGATGGCGAAGGAGGGAGACATCAGACTGTCGTCCCCAAAGAAGCAGATCCACGGAGCCACGTATTCGCCGTGAATCTCTTATCCGCCATCGTCCCTGAGGACCGACAGAAGTGTCTACGGGGCCACGTCTGCCTGCCTCTCCAAGTGGCCACAGGGGAGGGCCAATTAGGAGTTCCCTGTGGCCTTAATAAGAGATGGAGGGAGAAGGAGAATCAATTAAACCTGCGCTGACCCCCAGAAACAAGGCGGGAGGATCCGTCTCCACACAACCTTTAAATGAGGCAGCAGTGTGTCGGCTGGATTTTAACTCCTGCCCCACTTAAAGACAGATTGTGTGGTGGAGAAAAACAGGAAACAGTTAATCATTGAGTGGAAAGTCAGGGTGTGGAAGTGGGTGGGTGGATGGACAAATATATCACTCCTCAAATACTTATTTGTCTTTCATTATCAGAAACTTTACTCCCCATGCGGCCTGAATGTGACGCTGGACTATCGGCAAACTTCTGCCAAACATTAGTGCGTGTTGAGTTGATCTGCTGTTCACTCACTAAAAGACTCTTAAAGGTTCATCTGGAGATTTAGTTGGAAATAATTAGCTGAAGGTGTAACAACCAAACACCGACTCTATTCCCCCTTTAACAGCACCAAATGATTCAGGAATGTTCCTGTGAATACACAGTCACATCAGGCAGATTTCAGAAAACTGGGAAATAGTTTGACTTTTAAAATAAAGCTTTATAAAAACACAAATACAAACTACAAATATTAGTATACAAGTACATGTAGATGATTTAAGATGGCCCCTAGACCTATTTGTGTTCTTATGAGGGGAAAAACAGTATCATTAACCTTAACCTCCATAAGTACAACTTGATATATAAAATCCAAGCTCAGAAGTGGCTGATGAAAATAATAAAGTACAGCACATTCAGCCCCCCCCCCCGTCAAGTTTATGACAAATAATTGGATTTGAGGTTATAAGAAGCTGTTGATGGGGATGTCCCACGGCCTCGTGGTTGAAATACTAAATAACTGCAACAATTCAATTCCAACCAGGGTCATTAGTTGTATGTCACACTCCTCTCCCCCGCTGCACAACCTCTATCTATCAATCTATCAATGTAAGTGGCAGAATTAAAGCAAATTGACTTAACTTTAAAAAAAAAAAAAAAAATTTTTTTAAAAACATCATCACTTTCTACAACCGTCCTCATTTCCTGAAAAATGTCTTCACTTTCGGAAAATGTCCGTTTTCAAAAATATCTGTAATTTAGAGAATAACCAACAAAATATGCCCAGAAAGACGTTGGTTTATGTCCACAGCGTGCTCCTTTCACTTATTCAGCCATGCTCGGATTACTACAGGTGAACTGACAGACCATCCAGGTTTTCATAGTGTTTCTCATAATGTCTGTGGAATTTCAAATATCACTGACAGAAACACTTTCTGACTTATCTGCTCCAGACGTGACGACAAGTAGAAGCTTTTGTTTGTTTAAAAAGAAAGAAATAAAGAAAGAAAAACATTCGACAGAAGGAAGTTGATGTGTGAGGAAAAAAACTTGTAGATATGCATTGCATTGTGGGTAGCTTCCTCTCATTTATGTTTTGGGAGTCATCAACAAAGACGTGGAGCGAAGCAGCGTAGGTACCTCAGGAGGGAGGCGAGGATAATGAAAAGTTTGATTATCTGAGTTGCACTCTGTTTTCGACAATAATTCATAGCAGAAATTAAATTCTGCATACAGTTCTCTTAATTCGACTTTAATTAAACAATACTCTATAAATGGTACTTTCAATGACCAAATGTTCCCATGTAGCCACGCTGAGGGTCCCCAGCCATTAAGACTGATATAAAGTTGGTCTCATGGGGCCGGACTGGAGTCTGATTTGCAGGAATGACAGCTGAGGACTTCAAAAAGTTAATTAACTTTTCAATTAGGACTGCATCTGACATTGCAGTTGTGTCTGCTACAGAGCAGCTACACTGCTGTTCAGGGAGAAACAGACTTATGTAATAGATTGATGCACTTCAGTGTCTTTGAGCACTTGAATAATGGTTTGTAATGTGAGCATGTGGCATTAGTGATTGCGCTGTGTATTTGTTTTAATTTGGTTATTAGGAGAATTTAGTTGGTGCCATCTACGATTTCACTCGGTTACATTTTACTCCACAGATATGGAGAGGTTCGTGTGGCACTTTGGGAACGTTGCTAATTGAGTTGTTCGTGTTTTATCCACAGATATCGTCCGATATGTAGGATTAGTTTTTCTATGGTGGCAAAGAAAAGCCTAAACACATTATGGGTAATATTGGGTTTTACTTAAAATAACATCCAAGTAAAAATTGTTTGAATAAATCTTTATTATCTTTTTTTTTCTTTTGTTTTTTTGCAAAATAGTCAATTTAAATTCTTGCACCACCAATGAACCAGAGAAGCAACATTTTGATCAAACTCCCTATTTAGCATTTATAAGCTGTATATACACACAACACTGTAATGCAGTTATAGAGCAAATATCAAGTAAAGACAAGTGTTAACTGGAAGTGCGTAAATGTATTTGTCTTCTCCTAAGAAGCTTCTGTAGTCGATGTATAAACAGTTAATGACTAATTGATAACACAAAATAACAGAGCTGTAATAAAACTGAATCATGTATGATCACACACATGAACAAATCCATTACAGTGTTTATGATCTGTTTTAAAACACGTATAAATCATTCACAGGCAGCTCTGAAACAGTAGTTTGACAAAATATTCTTCACCTAAAACATCCGTTTACTAGACTCACCCTCCACTAATGATTATTATCATTAGTGCAATTAATAAATGTGCATTGTTCAAAATAATACATGAAGTAATATTCTATATAATTACAATTTGTTATCATTGCTGATAAATGCATTAACAAACACTCAAATGTCCTTACAGCTGCATTATAGTGTGTTCTTGTGTGTTATGACCAACTCATTAGTCTCACAAACGCTGAGTGCTGCCATTTAAATAATAATACCTTCAAAAATACATCGGCGCAGTCTCATTACTTCTCCCTAAGAACGAGTCAAATGTTGTTCTACTTGTTTGTTCTCATTACTGCCGCTGGTGTCAAACTAGTTATTAACAGAGAGAACAGGAAAGAAAGAAAGTTTTGAATAACCTGCACATTAATCTCAACATTCTCCTTGTGGAGGACGGACAGCCATTTGTGCATCCTTCCTGATATTAGATCAAATATCCCCACCATTTACTTACAGTCCGCATCCTCTTGAATGCAATGTTTTCAATTAGCGCATGATTCCTCAATTTTCGGCTAATATTAAGGCGTGTGCCAGCCTCTAATTGAAGTGGCTGGGTGGCTGTGTGCGCTGACGTGGGGACAATGTGCTAGCGTGGAGCTACTCATTAGCCCGACAGTGCCTTACACCTGGGGTTCATTCAGAGCACGGGTCAGAGGGCACGGGAATTTGTACGATAATTATTGACAAGCAGATGTTATAAAATCATTTATGGTAATGCAATCATAATAGATGGGCTTTGTGTCGCCGGGCAGATGAGCAGAGGGGGAGAAAGTTTATGCGAGGAGGAAAGAGAGGAGGGAGATTTACACCAAGCTGCTGGAGTGATTGCATTAAAGCCTATGTAGATGATAGAGAAATGTATGGCGTGAAGAGCACCTGCAAACACACACACACACACACACACACACACACACACACACACACACACAATATACATAAATCTAGACATTAGAAATGGTAAAGAATGGGGAACAAAGCTGCTTTAATGTGTTTTGTTGCCTGTAAATTCAGCGAAGTCGAAATCCGAAAAATTAACAACCATTTAGCGCAGACGCATTTACATCTATATTTGTTTACTGTATAGGAATCTGGTTTGATCTTATGTCGCAAAAATAGCATTTTCCTTATGTCTTCAGAGCTGCAGCCCCACTTTAAATGTGTGTTTAGGTATTTTTGCCTCATGTCTAGCTGCTTTTGATCACAACGTCGCCGTTTAATTATAAAAATAGCCTCTATCCCCAGCATAAGGAGGCTCCTCACAAATAAAATATTAAGGAGGTGGGGGGGCTAGGTGTCTTTACATATATTGTCATTTGCTATAAGACACCCTATCTGTCTCTCGAAATGTGTCAGGAATTACCGCCAATTCCAAAAACATGCATTAGCCCCCACCTTAGGTGCAATAGTTCTTTTTACAGCGGGCAAATATCGCAGCGAAACACGGCTGTGCGAGGCAGCTAACCTGGCAGCTGGCGAAGAATAACCCTGCACAGGAAGAAAGCAACCATGTTATCATGCACACACATGTGGCCTGGGTAAAGATTAAGCCGTATTCATCCCTGGCTGCTTCGCTCTCTCCTGCCTCAGTCCATCACAAGATATGGCAGCCGTTCAGCCAGGAAGCCAGGAGAGGTGCCATGGATTTCACGGCGTTCCCAAATCAGGCCGTCTGGAGACTCGGGCGAGGTGCTCCGCCGCTGCGCAACTCGCCTCGGCTTTCCCACAGATCATAAGCTCTGTACTGATGCCGGGGGTTTGGAATTTTTGTTGGATGGGAGTGTCGGTGCTAACACAGGCTCCCCTCCACCCACCCTAACACACACACACACACACGCACACACACACGCACGCACACACACACACACGCACGCACGCACGCACACACGCACACACGCACACACACACACACACACACACACACACACACACACACACACACACACACACACCACCACAGCCTGAATACAATCCCCTGTTGTGTGCATGGAATTGGGAATCATCTGCTGATTCATGCTTTCTGAGGACTATTGTTCGACAGCATGTTAATATTTTCGGGGAGTTTTTTTTTTTTTTTTTTTGAGGGGAGTGGATTTGTTGAATGAAAGACAGAGAGTAAGAAAGAAAATGATCATTTAGCATGGAGAAGTGAGGGATCATTGCATGTCCCTGCTGAGATGTACATTATCACTAAATGGGGCTGGGGGCTCAGAGTGGTGTTGGCCTTGAGTTGGGAGAGAGGCTTACACCCCGAGAGCTACTTAGGGGCCTCTCGCTGCTAAGCCGCTAATAATTCCTGCCGTTGCCTTAAAAAAAGGAGAAACACAAAGGGGAAACAAAGTGATGAATGCGGGGTGTATGGTAATACATCAGGCCTTGTTCACAGTGAACCGGAGCCTTTCACAGCGTAGGTGTGAGTGCTGGGCCAGCAAGACAGGTCAACATTAATAATAATGAAAACCACATTCAGCGCTAGTTTGCTGAACAAGCTGCAAGTGTTTGCAAAACAGGAAGCGAAACGCACATCAGCAAGCAAAGGTGAGACTCCATCAGCACTACAGATTATTTTCAGTAATCTGCTGATCACTTTCTCAATTAAATGTGTCCATAAAATCTCAGAAAAATCATTTCCCACAGTCTGAGATTGTGTCTTCAAATTCACCAACAGTCCAAGACCCAACAATATTCAATTTACTGAATATATGTCAAAGAAAAGAGGCAACTTTTTCCATTTGAGATGCAATTTTTTTTTTTTTAAACTGAAACGATTATTCAGTTGTTATTAATTTTCTGTTTAAGCTCTGATTAACATCAGAGCCTGTATTAACTAATGCTAATAGCCCATCTCACTCTCAGAATCTCCATAAGGAGGGCTAAAATTATATTGATAAAAACATTTTTAAAAAATCATAAGACAGAGATGTTTAAATTTTGTTTGGAAAGATATGATGTTGTGTTTTTAGGACAGAAAACTATCTACAGATAGTAACATGCACTGATTTACAAGATTTGGTGTAAAAATCACAAAATCCTGCTCATTTGCACCAGCTGTTAGGTGGTAACAATCATCTTTCCATTTTGTCATTCAAGACACACTCCTCATGGAGGGTGTTTGTCACAAAAAAACTGAGAATTGTTTGCACTATGCACAGTAATCACAGGTTGTTAAAGCAAAGAGAAATAACATTTATTGGTATGAATTTATGCCGTGAACTTCAGTCATAAAGTCTCATTGTGTGGTCTAAACTTTTTTAATGGAAGCAAATGAAAACAAAAGGCACTCTGCATCGCCTTGAGAGAGCTCAGAAGTGATGCCAAAGGAGCCAGGTAATCACAATGGTGTATCCAGGCATAAACGATTAGCTTACCCATCTGAATATTCAAGGTGATGCCCGAGCCATTTGTGTTGTGCTTCCTACATCCTCGCTTCAGCACACACAGATGAGGGGGGCCGCGGCACTGCGGCGGTGAATCCAAAGTGGTTTCCCTGTGTCAGTAATTTTTTATTTTCGAAAAAGCCACTGGTGCAGTGTATTAGTCATAATTTATGTTTATCATCCCTTGTACCCCGACTGACTTCAACAAACCGTTTAACGCTCCAAGCATATGTGCATATGGCGGCTTTAATAGCTATTCTGCATGGAGGAGCACTTTAAAGCCTCTAAATCATTTCTTTGGACAAACACTAATGAATTATGTCACCACAAGTGCAATTCAAAAGTGCAGAGGAACCAGTGGTAATTATTGGGAGGCTTGGAGATTTTAATTATCAGGAGTGGGCTCCTTTAAAGTGTAACTAACAGGATTCACGGGGAGGGCGATGATGGGACACGTTAGATCCTCTGATGGAGAGAAAGAGGATGGACAAGATAACTGCGAGCGGGAGGAGACTTTACCTCCAAACTGAGACATCCAGTGACTTTTAATTTGAAATAATAAAAATACACAGTGAAAACAAAGTCTAGTTAACGGAGGGATCCCTCACCTCGCTGCTGAACGAAATCCTCTTCAGGATTACTTGACAGAACATATTATGTAACCTGTTGTAAATTAGCTCTCCAAATGTGTTTTTTATTTTGTTTATTCATAAATCTGTTTATGAGGTAAAAACGTGCCCCCCCCAAAAAAATAACAAACAAAACAAAAAAAAACAACTAAACAACAAATACCATGTTGTAGCTTTGTTGTTGATCATGAATTAATCAGATGTTTGTTTCCTTGCATGCGTTAAGGCCTCGTGTCTCAGGGTGAACAACAGTTTGAGCATCATTTAATAAAACATCACTCTTCCTCCAGTCTAAAACTCCCTTGTATCCACTACACACAGAAGCACAACTTTATAGATTTACCTTTAAAATATGAGAAAAAAAACCCAGCAGACATGTTAATCTGTTAATGAGAAGGGCTCTGTTATATCATTTATGCTGATTTTAAGCGCCTTCTCCGAGCTGTCTGGAAATAGTAACTTGTTTGTCAGGAGCAGCGCCTGATTTTTGCTTAATGCATTAAATTCTGCTATAATTTCATCTCCTAATTTTTTTTTTATCATATTTACTGACATTTATGAAGTTTGTTTATGAAGCCAGTGACAGCTCTGAAGGCTCCTCTCACCACACGGTGTGTATTTATGTCTGAATATGTGAGCAGGACCCATTATGAATGTCCTGAAATCAGATTTATTCCAGTAAAAATATCCTCATTCCAAATCATTAAAAAATGGCAACAAGCTGTGTTGTGTGTGTTTTTTTTTTTCACACACAAAAAATAGCTGAAATATGGCATGTGAGAAATGTGCAAGGTGGCCGTCTTACAGAAGGTGTAGAGGTGGGATAAATTTAATTACAGCTTCAAATATTCATTTGGCAAATATATCAAGGTTGGAAACACAGGCCCAGAAATGGCAAGCCAGCCTGGCAGGCACTCACAATAGCGGATGGCAAATGACAGTAATCCATGAAAAGAGACCAGACATTTATAGAATTTATAGAGAAGGACTCGCCATTCCAGATCTCTGATGTTTGTGGGATTTGCTCATTGGCATGTTAAATGTAGGAAAATATATATAATAATCCCAACCTGTTTTTCTTTCCACTACTTTGGTTACTAAATTTCCAAATTGATTTAGGTTAATTATTGAGCCACATGTGTGAACACATTTTGCAACAACTTACCTGATGTTTTTTTTTTTTTCTTAATCAAAAATGAAGTTATCCACACATTCGTGGTTTTGAATGTTACTTTTCGCTTGTGAGGTGTATTCAGGGTTAGATGTAAGAAAGACAGAATGTAATGGAGTTTCAGACTCGCCGTTATCTGAGTGTAATAAACAGAATCATACCGATACTTCCAAAGAGCAGTTCGCAAATTTTCAGTTAAGACAGAAATGAGCCATCATCTCTGTGCGTCTTTTGTTTTGCAGGCCTCAGACGGTCACTCAACACAATCGCAGTAGCAGGAAACGTAACACGTGAGCCTTGCTGCTCTCTGATCTGAACACGCTCGCTGTCTCGCCTCCAGCTGTGCAAAGGGTTGTAGCGCCAGCGAGACGCCAAGCACAAGTGCAGGTACACCAGGGCACTTCCTCTTCCTGTGAGAGCGAGTGAAGGTGGCCTACTTTGCCTTCGTTATCGCGCTTTAACCCTGCGTAAGGTTGATTTAATCAGCAGGTTGGGGATGGGGGGTGGGGTTAAGGAGGGAGAGAGCCTGCCTCACCTTCCAGAGCCTGGAACTGGAGGAGAGCACGGGGGCGGTAAGTGGTTCTCCGAAGACCACACAGTCGCAGAGAGTCCCGCTGCTGGTGCCAAACAACCCCCCTCCCCTCCGCCCTACGCCATCACCTCCTCTCACTGGAGCAGTCAAACCTCACCCACCTCACCTCCACCTCCAGGGAGCTCCTCCGTCTCCGGTGCTGCTGAGGCTCCGAGCAGGGCTCGCTCCCAGCGGGAGAACACGGGGCGCCAGCTGGTTTGGTTGGGCTCTAATAACAAACGGGTGCAAAACAGTTAAGTGAAAGGTAGAAACTGACACTGACCTACATAAAAGCCACAAGACATCTCCACTTCACATCTCTCCTGAATGCATCATTGTCCTTTTATATTAAAGGCAAACAGCAGCAGAGCTCCCTGTTCATAACACTGATGAACTGGTGGATATTTGTGATTTTAATGTTACCAGTAGACATCTACATGAAAATAAATGTTTGTTTTGTTGCTCTTTTTCATTGGATAACGTGGAGCGATTTATGTCACGCTGTGTATGTATTTCTCCCCAGATCAGCAGAGTGCGACAGAGCTAAGCGTAGGTGCGCCTGTGCGTAGGAATACCGTAGTTCAACAGTTCACAAACTGTTGTTCCAAGGAAAAGGGCTGTTTGACGGCAAGATAAAATGGTGATCTGGTGAATTGATATTGTCTTTTTTATGTGGGCATGTTTTAAAGAGGCAAAAGCATGCCCTTGAGGATGGGCCCGTCCACAGCGGTTAGATGCTGATCCGAATCTGCTGCAGCTAATACTCTGACTTTAGATAAGTACCTTACACAATCCCATGTCAAATAACCCAAACTATCCCACAACACATATCTGTGTGTTTTGTGTCAGCCACAACCTTTGTTTGCTATGAAAAAGAGGAAGGCCTGGGTTATCATGAGACCCCCAAAAGAACGATAGCATCAGTTATTTCAGGTCCCAAAATAAATATGTTTACGTTCAAGTGACAAAGCCCTCTAGTGGTCACATTCATTATGACAGGAGGGAGGAGGAAGTCAGGGGACCTTATCATGGAGAGGCAAAGTGAGTGAAAAACATCACACTTTAAGTCGGGAGACTGCTGTTTGCTTCCTGTTTCCAACTTCATCATGGTCATTCCCTAACTTTAACCACATGTTTATTATTGTAGCCATGACAACGAAGCTCCTCTAACATTAACAAAGTACTTATTCCAACCCGAACCGAGATCTTTCCTCTTAAACCTGATCAAGTTACTTTCGTGCCTAAACCAAACCAACGTCAAATCAGGGTATTTTGCAGTTTGGTTTGGAGGACTTGTTGGGCAGAAAGATTTTACATTTCACTGTTAAAAAACTCAATATGTATCTCACAGGTTTTTCCTGAGAAAACTGTCAACTAGGAAGTAATGTGCTTTTGTGCTAACATCAACCTTTGTTTGGGAGAAAAAAAGAAGAACAGCTGGGTTATCATTCTGGCAGAGCGCCACCTACGAACACTTGAACATCATCAGCCAATAAAATCAAAGGAAAAACATGTCAAAGAGTCGGACACAGCAGTTTGATTGACAAGTGAATAGCGCATCAATAAATGCTTAAACACCAAAGAAAAAGAAGAAGCAAAGTGAGCGTCTCGCAAAAATGAAGACACACACGGTGCCTGGAAATTATGGGATCAGCTTGCAAGTAGTCAAACTGCTTTACTCGAACCTTCCTGCTGAACATCTATCTGCACGTCACCTTTGCAGCAGCAGATGTAGCAGCTCACCGCCGCCTCTCAAATGAAAGACTAAGCCTAAGAACTGAATAAATTTGTCCACAAGCAGGAGCCAAAATCATCAAACGGCCTTCCACCCTCCTGATACAGGAGAGCGGTCCATGTGGAGGTATGGAAGACGCTGGCGGCAGCAGCGGGACGGGCGGGGTAGAGGTGGTGGTGGCAGCGGCGGCAGTGGTGGTGGGGTACTAATCGGGGAGGGAAGGAGGGATGGATGGATGGATGTAGGAGGAGGAGGAAGGGAGGGAGGGAGGGAGGGTTGATAAAGCCTGATCTGTGCCACGGGGCATTTATGGCTGTTGGGGATGCAGGGGGACGGGGATAGGGGGAAACGGGTGGGAGGAGGCATTGTCTGCTGTGTCCGCGCGTTTATAGGATTGAGCTCAAGTTTCCTTTGTGTTTCCATTTTGTTGAGGGATTATGTTCTTTGAGAGAGTTGTGCAAGCAGGCAGGCACACAGAGTGGAGGCGGAGAGAGAGAGAGAGAGAGAGAGAGAGGGAGAGAGAGAGAGGATGGGTGAGGGTAGCGGGGGGGACACGAGGAGAGAGGGAGGATGTCTTTGTTCAGAGCATTGATCATGAACAAGACAGATAGCAGAGGGTGTATGTCTGCATGAGTGTGTGTGTACAAGTTAGTGTATCTGTGAATGGTTTTAATGCCACAGTGTGTGTGTGTGTGTGTGTGTGTGTGTGTGTGTGTGTGTGTGTGTGTGTGTGTGTGTGTGTGCTGGAGCGAGTGTGAGCAAGAGCGAGCAAAGCAAGATGTCAGGACATGTAACCAGCCATGTAACAATTTAAAATCAATTTGCCTCCCAAGAAGAAATCGCTCTGCGAGACATTTTTCCCTCCAAGCGTTTACAGGACTTTCATTCTATCTAAATAGATATCAATTACATAATCGCCTTGCTTCTCTCCGCCCGGCCGCCGAATGCAAAGTTTGTCACACTGAGCTGTGGCGTAATTGTCCCCCGCGCATAATGTTTTGCGATTGCTTGTGACATTTGCAGTGTCATTGATCAAACAGGGCGCAGTTGTAAATGAAGACACAAAAAGCGAAGAGCCAGGAAGGGGTGGAGGAGGTAGAGGAGGTGGAGGTGTTGGAGGTCTGACACTTCTTGTGATTTGTGTTAACTGAAGCAACAGTTTCATGTTGGAAACCACCTCCTTTCCCCTCGAACATGATTCCAAAAGTCACATCCAAAGCAGTTTTCTCTCATTAATCAATTGGTAATGGATGAAAGTCTGCGCCTCTCCACAATTCATCAAAAATTCAGAATGAAAAAAAAAAAAAAAAAAAGTAACTGGAAGTCTTAACTGGTGATAATCTGAGCGCTGAAAGTTTTCCAACTGCGCTCATTGAAAAAAAAAAAAAAAAAAAAACACCCTGGTGTCTTTACCTTGTTCCAACCCCACTGGGTAACCACGTACCCATTGTGTTTTCCTCAACTTGTTAAAACACCACATGGTATATTTGCATAGGATAACCAACATGTATAGTGAATCATTTGCATGCCTGAAAGTGCACTTGAGTAACCGTAATTACACGTGACACCAATTACTCTGTTACTTTGTATTAAATTATAATGGAAAATTCCACTAGAGAATTGGAGCCTAATTGCATCTTAATTTGCATAATTTTGCATATTAATCACATCTCCAATGAATAATAAATTTCAGCAGATTTTTTAATTTATGCATAGATACAAAAACAAGTTGAAAAATAATTTGTGAGTGAAAAAATCAGGAACTATTACTTAGAACATTTGTGCTAATTTCTCTCATTACCCCGCTCTCAAGTCAAAGATATCTCTACTCTTGATCAAGCTTTGCATTTTGAAATAGAGAGTTAGTCAAAGCTTAAATAAAAAAATAGACCAGAAAGAAATGGAGGAACATAAATTTTGGAAATATCCATGCATCCATTTTACATAAAACTTTGTGGCTCTATTTAAAGCTCTCTCCACAGCAGAGATGCCAAACGCATTCTACAATGATAATTCAAATCACTTTCTGTCTTTCCCTTTTCTCTCTCTCTCTTTTTTTTTTCCTGGTCAACACCTGTGCCTGCTATTGTGTGTGGCTCCCTGCCAGCACACACAAAATCCAATACCTGTAGCCCAGATTAAATTCAAATTCACAAAAACAACATATTTTCAGATTTAACATGCTATCCTTTCCAGCGGAAAAAGTTGACGAAGTTATTTTATAAATAATGAAAGAAAAACAAAAAACTAAAATTAGCGCTTGAGTCCATCGTCACTTCACCGAGGAACAAACTGACATGTTGGAGTCAGAGTGAACAAGTTAGTTAGTTTTATATTATGTATATTTTATGTGTCTCAACCTCTTGTGACTTCTGATCCTTAAAACAATGAAATTACTATGATCTACTTGCAGCTCTGTACACGTCTTTGGTTTTCAAATAATTTATGCTAGAAAAAAAAAAAAAAAGATTTGAGGAAAATATTAAAGACAAAACACTCAATAGAAAAATTGAGATTTCAGACACAAATAAAATCATCAGGTGCAGTGTTTTACTACTGTAATTTTCACATCTATAAATGCATTGTGGGATTGTTGCAGAAAGCAGTGTTCATGCCACTGACAACTAGTTTTTTGTTCGGTTGTGTGAATTTTTGAGAACAGACAGTAAATGAATTTCACTATATTCAATGTGTAGGCTGTTATTTTAGATACAGTCCTAATGTTGTGGAGCTGAAACATGTTTCTGCTTCCTCATCCTGTTGGTTGTCTTGTGACCCCTCAGATTTATTTAGCTCTGGGCCACTGGGAAGTTTCACCTGATGTACATGAACGTCAGACATCCAAATTCTGCTTAACATAATTATTTTAAAGGAGTGATTTTATCCACAAAACATAAAGTGATATATTCCAGAGCCTGGTGTGTTATTCATGATCACTCATCAACCAGTTTTCACCTCTGCTCCACCAGTGACCTGCCTCACACACTCTGGAGGTTTGCTGAACACGACACCTTCAGCCCTGTCGGTGGATGTTACCCAGGAGCTCAGCTGTGGACAACAGTGCCTTTCAGTGGCTCAACAGGAAAGAGCTCAACGGAGACACTGGCTACAACATTAAAGCCCTCACACACCATCTCTGTGACTCTGGATAACATTACAGGCCTTTGACACTCTGAGCTGCAGTGTCCTACAGTGAGTGCAGCAGATAAACTTGAATTATTTACAGTACAAATACAAAGAAAACACCTTAACAACCTATTGAAAGATTGAGAGAGTGGAGGAATAACAGACTGGCAGTCTGGGCCTCGGTGCCATCACATCCACCAAAGAAATGTGTCACTAGACACCAAAAAACTTGTATATATATATATATGTATATTCAGGTCACTCATTTAACTGTTCACTTATATTTTCTTTAAATGTTATCTCCCTAGATGAAGGTCTAACTGCTACTTCAAAAATAATAATATACTCTGACAACGAAATACTAGTTATTAGTCATTATGTTTTAATTTGAAAGTGTACTTTTTAATTTGAAAAACTGTCATATTAAAAGACACCAACTCTGGAAAATCAGAATCTGCCTTAAGTGTCTGTATTTGACTGTCAGCGCCTCTTCAGGATGTTGAAAGCTGTTGAAAGACATGACCTCTGTGTCGTCAGCAGGAGCCACAGCCCTACTGGTCGACGTGTCAGACTGGTTTTAACTGGTTTTGGAGGCAGTTTAAATCTGTTAGTTCATACACTACGCTTTCTTTCTATTGTTTGCTTATTTTCATTCAGAATGTCAGTAAACCTCGTCTGTATGTGACAACTTATTCGTGAGAAAGTTTACAAGTTATGCAAAAAAGCAACAAGAAAGCCAAGGGCCCCTGGACATTAAGGGGCCCAAGAGTTTCCCTCCATGTAAACTAATATCTGATAGAGAAACTGCACTAAAGTACAAAATCAACTAAGGTGGGTCCAACATGATTACCTACTTTTGTGGCCCTGTCTTGTAGAGACATTATGTCAAAATCTTTAAGAGCTTTATTATTCTGATGTATATGATTCTAAAATTGTGCATATGCAAATGAAGTTTTTTTTTTTTTAATCAAACTGCCACAAACTAAGTATTCTTGCAGAGATGTACTGGTTTCACTGGACTTAATGGGAACTCTGTCTTCCTTCCTATCTCCACTCCTTTCATTTCTCCTTCCATCCTCCTCCTCCTGCTCCTCCTCCTCACTCTAAACCTAGTTAGAAATCTTGATTATGGTGTTATAAACAGCAGCCTGGCCTCAAACTCTTTTTCACTTGTGTGTTTATCTGCAGATTCTCCAACAATTAATCCCATCCAGCGTGGAGTCGTTAATATTCTGCTCCATTCGACTCGCAGATGTAAAAAGCATTCTCAGCTGACACACGTAATTACTATGATACATCCCGGAAAGGTTTCCGTGTCTGAGCGCAATCTCAAATAACCAAGTGCTGCGCTGCTAATTATTGATAAATAAAATTAGTTGGGAGAACTTCAGGTGGGCGGGGCCGCGCGCAGGTGTCTGCCGCGTGCGTGTGGCAGAGGAGGGAAGAGAGAGACGGGAAAACGGCGCTGACCTGTAATCACCGGGAACAGCGGGGACTTAATGATGTTTTGGTCTGCTGATCAAATTTCACATTTTCGCACAATCATTTTAGGCACCTGCGCAGAAAACAAAGCCTGGGCGGAAACTGCTGGCCCGTAGGAACAACTGGTTCTGTAGTGTGTGTGTGTGTGTGTGTGTGTGTGTGTGTGTGTGTTCCCTTCTCTATCGTGTTAATAATACATGCACGCACAGATACTTAGAGTTTGTTTTGTAGTTTTTTCATACTTTATAACACACACACACACACACACACACACACACACACACACACACACACACACACACACACACACACACACACACACACACGAGACAGATAAATGGATATTTATCTCCCTCTACTGGATTCTATCAGTAAAGCCACTTTGCTGCCTTTAAGTGCTCATTGTAAGTTCCGTCAAACACAGCTATAGACTCTCTCTCGATAACTACAAATATTATTTGAAATTAAATGCGTTATAGGCTGGTTTTGTAGTATGTGCTACTAGAAAATATTATACATAGTTTTGCTGAACGCTCATAATGATACTGGTGAGCATAGAAACCCAGAGCCAGTTTGTCACTGTGAATAGTTTATTTTAAATCGACTAACAGTTTTATAAAAGCGGTAAATAAAAGTTTGTGTCAGATTAGGCTGTTGTTGTTTCTGGTAAATCATGTTATATATTGTGTGTAATCTACTTACATCTACATACTGTACATTATTTGTTTGTATAAAATAAATGCCACATGTATATTGTCACATTTGACCATCATACAATCCTCTAACTTCCCATCGGCTTCAACTTGTTTTTTCAACTTTAACTATCCTGAAGGAATTTTAGTCTGCAGGTGAGATTAGGAGCAGCATCAATCTATTAGTCAAACACATCTGATCAATATAAAATATATTCATAAAAAAAAAAAAAAAATATATATATATATATATATATATATATATAGACACTACTACCGTACTTTCAAGTGTAACTAAATCCTAATATAAAGCAAAAATAAAGCGCTCCAGCTGATTGTTTCTACATTTCCAACAGCACTGGAAGGCAGCAGTCATGTGTGTGTACGTCGTGTACGGCTGAAGGATTGTGGGTACGGCATGGGGTGAGTTGCATAAGGTTGCCTAAAAGGCAGCTGTGAGTGGAGGCTGTTTCAGCCCCGGTCCTCGGGTCACACGTCGCATTTAACGCCGCGTCCTCCTCGCTTCGATGCAGCGGATCGCCAGCCTCGCTGCATGCCGGGAGTTCGGCGGCCTCGCGGTGTGCAAGCCCGGGGTCTGCGCCTTGACGAGGGGCCCGAGCTGCAGCGGGCAGCCGGTCGTGCACCGGCAGTGGGCGGGTGTGTGTGCGCGTCCTTTCTCCGGGGAGCACGCAGCGCAAGGCCGGAGGCTCTGCAGGCGGAGGTTCGTGTTTGTGAGTCAGAAACACAGACTTTTCAGCACCGAGCCCGGAGCCGACAAGCCGGAGGGGAGCTCCGGTGGACAGCCCGATATCTCCGTGGTCGGCATCCCGGATCCGCTCACCTGGATCCGCTGTAAAAGCATCATGTTCCTCATCGAACTGTACTTTGAGTTAGACGTCAACTCTGTAGAGTTTGATAGAGGAGTAAAACAGGTAACTACTGACAGGTACCAACACGCCCTCTACTAATTACCATTAAACCAATGATGTAGTAAGAAGCTGGGAAACGTTTCCCTGTATGTGGTCCATAAAGGGCTCCAAACATCTCCCTTTATTTGTTTACATGGCATTGGTTTGAAAGTTTGTGATTCTTCAAATGTAAATGAATTTCCACGAGGGGGGTCAGAGGTCAAACTTAAGATGAGACTGATGAAAAGCTGGAGGGAAGGTATTATAAGACCTAGAGGAGGTTTTTAGCTCCTCGCTTTTAATAATAGATAAATATGTAAGGATGAAAACACACCTAAAGATCTCAGACTGCTTCATCATCAATGTATCTCAACAGCAACGGCACTTGTAACTTTGATCAAACCCATGCTTGGTGTGTAAACCTCACCTCATGTCACCTGGTAGCTGTTCAGCAGCAGTGGTTGTGGAATTGTAGATGCTGAAATGTACTTTTGTTCTGGCTTAACAGTTTAAGTCCTTCATTTGAACATTTACAATTACATCTGGGCAGGCACATTCTGTTGATGAGGATTGTGATATGATTAAAAGCTCCAGAATGGCAACTAAATGGACCTCACGGGGAGACTGTTTTCTTAACTAGACATTCAGTGGTTGTGTATTTGATTTTTCCCTGTTATTACTTTGATAATGACAAAGGTTTCCATCAAAGTTAACACGACCAACGCAACCCACAAACATTACTGACCATGATGCAGGTAAATAAACACCTGTCTTGTTCCTCATCCGACCCAGGCTTTGGTCCATGTCTCCAATGTGATGTCCTGTGGCAGATACCATGAACTGAGAGGGGTCGTGTCCAATGAGGTAACAAATCATGCACATGCTGGAGATTTGTGCCTTCTGTTAGGGACCACTAGTACTATGGAAACTCATATATATGAACATGTGATATATGTGTATCGATTAGACTCCTGTGTTTCTGGGCAGTGTGTTCACTTACAAAAAGAACATCACGTTGTAAAACAATGTTTTGCAGTCCAACAGTGTGATTCTTATACAACATTAAGTTTAAATTCATCACACAGGTCTCTCGATGAAATATAATCCATGACCTGGTCAGTTTTTGTTTTGATTTGTCTCTCTTGTTCTTTCAGATGGTACAATATATTGAGAAGAGGTGCCGGTCTCTCACTAGTGCTCAGAGGCAGCAGCTAGCTATAACAATGGATGATATTATATTTGTGCTTCCAGAGGACGTGTCTGTTGTCTTTGATCAATATGGTAAGTTTTGCACAATTCGTTTTCATACACTAACAAACACACGGAGGCTACGTCTACAATACTACCGTCCAGCTGACTGTTCTAGCGCCGTATCAGAACTGATCTCCGTCCATACAATCACACCTGAAAACACATATCACATGACCATCTACGTACACTTGGCATGCGCATGGCTGTGTAAACAGGAAGCAGATTGTCTACTGAGCAGTTGTGTAGTTGCAGAAAATACTACAAACAAGGAACAGCAAAGACAGTTGTAGCATTAAAATGCAAAATGTAACGGCACAAAACAGCTGCTACCAAAGAAAACAAGGTCAGCAACACTTGTATTCGTTATCCATGTTGCCTTCACCACTGGTAGTCTTGACACGTAAGACTCAATCAGCGAGATCCCTTGGGCGGGTCGATGTCTACATCATTGTTTCCAAAGGTCTCCGTTTTAACTCCGGAGTAGTGTGGACAGCAGGTGTAAACGAAGCAAAAGAGATGCGTTTTAAAACTAAAACGTAGTTGTGTGGACATGGCCTGAGTGAGAACGTTTCGGGACACTTGAGTTGAAATATACATTCTGTCAGGGTTACTTCCTGGTCTGTCACAATCTGAGAAAGCCACTTAAACTGTTGATCTACTGATGTTGCTGGGCTGCTAACTCTGCTCCGTCTTCCTCTGTGCAGGTAGAAAGTTCTGCTTCATCGTCATGAGGTTTTGGCTCCTGTCAACACACGAAGGGCCCGATGACCCAGAGGGCACAAAAATCTTCAAAGTGGCCTCTGGTGAAGACAGCAGCCCACAAAAGAAAATTGCGACTGCTGTTTATGAGTAAGCACTGAGCTCGTTGTCTGCACACGCATCACAAACACACCATGTGTCCAAAAGTGTGGATTACAACAAATCTTCCCTCAATCAGCTATGACATGTTCAAATCTATTTCACGGCAGCGTGTGTGCTGGGTCTTTTTTGCTTTATGCTCATTTTTGATCATTAATTTGCTCAGATGTTTGGTGCCAAAATCTCTGTTTGCTTTATTTCTCGGTATAGAGTATGTTGAATCACAATTAAAAAGGTACAAATATTTACTTGGAAAAATAATTATGTGTTGGCAAAAGCTCAAGTTACATGCATGCCTTCTAACATATGGCAAGTCTGATTTTGTTGGGTGGATAACAGAGCCACAGCTACACACAACATGGTGGTGAGTTAAATGTTTTTCAAATATAGAGTGAGACCATGACTGAAAGTGGTCTCAGACCTCTGGACCCGTCTGTATGTGGAAAGGATAATTGAGTGTCATGTGTACAGATGCAAATTATCTAATGTTTAAATCTTTTCTCAGGGAAATGGTGAAACTGAAACACCTTAAAGTAAGAAATATGAGTAGAAGCACTGATTGGGGGAAAAAAATTAACAAAAAAACCCGCAAATGTGGTTGTATTTACTTTAACACGGTGCCTACACAGCTACCACAGTGGAAACAGCACATCGGTAGAGCAACTGAAACCTCCATAACTGTCTACACGGGATGTGGTCAGGCACAGGACTCTGTGCAGGTCATTTGCATTTTGGTTGTGCTCACAATCTCGGTAGTTGTGCTCATAAATCAGCAGAAGGCAATCTTACCAGGTTGAATCTTTCAGCCTTTGGAGCAAGTCTGAATTCACGAAACATCTACAAAACACGCAAAGAGGAAAATTAAGCACGTCTTGTCCTCATTAAGAGCACTCTATAAATGAATCCTAACTCTATCAATTATCCTCTCATTTGTTCCAAGAAAATAGCATGATATTGCTGAGGAGATTCTCCTAATGTCAGATTTATAATCACAATAATAGCTGCTCCAGCTGTCTCCATCTTTATATCTAAAATTTTCTTTCATGCATGGATGAAATTCTGAATATCAAACAATTGACATGCAGCATGTAGGTAAACAAAAACTTTTTCTGTTCACTGTCTGACTTTAGATGAGAAAATGTATAAGGGGATTCATTAGTTAAGGCTTAAAAATATATCCGTGAGCTTCTTCCTTGATATCGACTAAACTGCAGGTACCAAATAATGTGCAAGTATTGTGGCTGTTTCTGTAAAATGTCCTCATGTCTGAATGAAGCCAGAAGGAACATCAACATAATGGACAACCATGCCTGAATAACAAAAAGCCATTACTTTAACAATATGAAAAGGGCTAATAGACTCCAGTTCTGATTATGTGAAATTCTGGTGCTGCATCACTTCAGTCGCTCTGATTTTAGTTTAAAGAAACACTGAATTGTTTTGCTGCTGTAAGAGAAAAAGGAGGAAATAATTTCACTCCCAGTGTGCATGTAACAGTTAAAGCCTCTTTCCGTTTCCTATCAGTAATCCAGTTAGTTGTTGGACCACACGGTGGGGTCTATTCTACCTAATGCCCACCTATCTAGTTGGCCAGATTCTCCCTCCCATTGTTTCAGGTCTTACAATCCCCTCTGAGAAAGCCTGTTACACTTCAAATGTTATCCCAAAGGCTAGCAAACAGTCTGACAGAATAAGGAAGCCATTTTCATAATCTTCACCTCATTATTTTCAAGGTGAAACAAGAAGCAAAACTTAGTTTGAATGTCAGCGTTAGTCAGTCTGCCTTTATCTCCTGGACTTGAAATAAACTTGTACTACTAAGAATTTACGATGCCCTTCTGTAGCTCTTTTGAATTTTCAATAGTAGAGCCCCTGGGTATGCATGATTTACATCAGTCTGAGGATCTGTTCATGTTTAAAATGAGAGTAAACTTTCTTAGCTCCCATTAAACATGTCTGCCTCTTTCCCTCCAGATTCCACAGAGAGCTGACGAGGGGGGCCTCTCCTGACTGGACGGTCACGACTGTTTGGCACTGGCACTGGAAACTGGCTGAGGACGCAGCAGCAGACTAGTGATCAAGTGGATTTATTTAAGTATGAAAGACTACATTAAACTGGACAACAGTCAAAGTGAGCAGCAGACTGAAGGTGAACATGAAACAGGACCCAAAGCCATAGCACTGAAGCTGTGCAGACAACTCAAGACCTCAGAACTTTATACATGAAACCAATCCTCCTACTTGAAGGTCATCCTTTGATCCTCAGATGCCTTTAGTTCCTTCCTCCAGTGATTTCACACTGTTGAAAATGTTAGTAATACAAGTCAAAGTAGGAGTAACACTCCCATTAAGTGTTTTTAGCTAAGATATGGACAGCGCGATGAGGTCACTGGAGGAAGACTCTCTTTTCCTCTGGCATGAAAGTTTTTGTCATGGGATTCCTTGGTCATCTCTATTATAAGTGATTAACCTTCATTTGCAAAGGAAGACCATGAGATGTGGCTGAAAGCTCACACAAAAGTAAGTAAAACATTGTTTCCAAGGTCAAAAATGAACTTTGACACCCAACTCCACATTGAATTTGTTAAACCAATAACCTGTATCAATAAATTGTTTGATCGTGACACCAAACTGTACCTCTAACCCTTTAATTTACGCAGGAAATCTGACCCTCCCCAACACTCACAACCAATACTTATGACATCTCATCTACACTGTACCAATAACTGGCCGCTCTGACATTGCACTGATGAACAAAGGGACTGTACAAATACTAGACTGGTAACTTCAGCTGAACCACACTTGAACTATACTACGACACCCTTTCCACAACATGTCCAAATAATATAGTACAACATGTGTAACCGTGCACAGAGACAGAACTGTTGTCCTCTGCACATGGCAAAATTTATTTTTGATGAAACTATTGACCTCATTAATTAGAATTAAATAAACAATAAATCCAGGGCGAGGAAAAAAAATGAAAGTGTCCAAATAGTCCCTAAGTTTGCAACGTTTCACACAACAGTTTCTGACCTCTGTATCGACAGGCTTGTGTAACAGCAGACAGCATTAGCATTAAAGGCCAAGTCCTTCTACTCCATAACTGTATTCTCCACATGATTCATGAAACATATAAGGGACCAAATATAAGAGTATTCTGGTACTTGTGATAAGAAGCAAAGTGAAACAAGATAATCCCTTTTCCATAGTAGGCAGGAGGGGGCGTATGTTCTAGTACATGGTTCTCGGCAACGCAGTTGACTGTTCAAGGAAGTACTTTATGGGTCATCAAGAGATCACAACACTAGTCGTATACCAAGTGAAAATAGTTGTATAGCATGGCTGCAAGCAAGGATGACAAATTCTACTAAAAAATTCTCCACCTGTTTAACTAACTCACAGTGTCTGAGCGCACAGTCAATGCCAGAAACGTGTCACTTGTCAAAAACATCACGTCTGACAGGCTCGTGAATGCTGCGTGTCATCCCATTCTGTGAAAGCTTGCTGCAGCATTATTAATGTTGACAACATATCTGACAAACAGAGAGGATTCTGTCATTAGCGGCCGCTAATTCATGCATAATGAAAAACGCTGAGGATTATTCTAATTTTCCTGCATAGTAATATGCAGTCTGTGGAAGTTTGCGTGGGGGTTTTTTGGTTCCAGTAGAGCATCTCGCAGAGTCATAATGAGATTAAATGAGTGCAGTTAGCTTAGCACATGTCAATATGCTCATGGATATGGTGAGAGCACATTAAACAATTTACCACGCCTGTGCATCACTCAGTTTAATGGAAATTAAGAAAAAAACAAAAACAAGTGGTGAATATACAAAAAGCTAATGTTATTTTATTAGTTATTTTACTGTTTTGTGATGTTCTGACATGTGAATCAGTCAAGGCTGTGTGCCAACCTGTTTCATTAATCTGGTTAGCGAAACCGATTGCAAACAATTCCTCGTACCTCTTTGAGAGTGCGTCTTGTTTGTCTGTCTGCATGTGTCTCAGCTCCAAGAAGCCATAAATTAATTGCACTCTCTGTCAGACTCTAATTTTAAGGTTGATTAGTAGAATTACAAGATAAATATGCTTGGAAATCAAATCTAATACTCTGACAGGACAAATGATAAAAGGTACAGAGAATGTACCTCAGTATTTACTCAAGTGTTTTACAAGCAAAGGAACAGTCTTGCGGGGTTTTGTTATTAAGTCCAAAGCAATCAATTAAAGATTTAATACTGTTTCACAGCAGCTTAGGTGTACCAACAAAACATGGCATGTTGCTTTGAACAAAAAGCTAAAATGTTGACACGACAAATTAGCAGTTTCTATGCATGAAATTATATTTTTCATTTTTATAGTGAACTGGATTCTCCATAAACAGACATGTAACAGGGAGAAAAACTTCCTTTGTTTACTGACATGTTTATCTCTAGTGAATTTGTGGTGCTACTAATATTATGACTAATGAATACAAATGATGGTTGAGAGCCGTTAAAATGTGTTATGTTGTCTGTAACACAGGAAAACAAAATCTAGGCAAAAAGATTTCTATTTAATTTTTCCCCTGATTAAATGCCATTCAGTGTCAGTGCAGAAGATTCTCCACTGAGTCTTTGTACATTGGCTAACTATAGTTATACTGACAGGAAACTAGACTCAATATCCAGGCAAGAACAAAGTCAAGTCAAGTCCCAACTGAAACAAATCTCAAAACTTTGTGATGTCAAGACCAAAAGCAGACTCAAACATGAATGTAACACTGCCTGACAAATAGCCATGATAATAACCTAATTATAGACATAAAGCATATACCCATTCTGCGAAAGTTAATTGGTATTGTTTGGTGCAACTTCAGTAAGTCGGGCATTGTCCCGGACCACTGCAGTAAAGGAACTGAGCTGGAAGGCAACGCTTTAGATCTACCATTCAATCTACCTCCACCACTCAGCTCTGGTTATGAGCTTTGGGTAGTGACCAAAATAAAGAATGCGGTCCCTGAAATGGGTTTTTCTCTGTATGGTGGTTGGGCTCACCCTTATTTAGTAGATAGGGTAAGTAGCTCGGACATCCGGAGGGAGCTCAGAGTAGAACCACTGCTCCTCTGGTGTCTGGACTCCCTTGCTTAACCTGCTGCCACCGTGACCAGACTCTATAAAAATGGCAAAAAATTGATGGAAATGGATCTCACAGAATGCTGAAGATATAAATCTTGTTGGTATCTACAGAAGGTTGGTTTATATGTAAACAAGTGAACCCACCCATACACCTGACAGGTGTGTCCCAACAGTTAAGTCAAAATTTATTTACTGATCTAAAATGTGGTCCATGCTCCAAACACTGCATGTAATACTGCATCAAGTCGTTTGTTGCTGTTGATGAAAATAGAGCTTCAACATGCAGCTCAGTTCTCCAGAATATATTGGCATACAAAACTTGATGGCGTAAGATATAAGTCCATATATTGAAAATGTACAGTATGTCTCTTCACATAGTCTTCATTTGAACGGGTGCTCTGCCAGAAACTGCTAAGTGGCTTCCAGCGAATTCATGAAATAAAAGGAAAGGCAGCACTCCAAAAAACCATAATCCAAAAAATAGGTCAAGAGGAAGCTCAGATAAAGGCTTATATGACAAAACGCATTAGTCTGATGTTAGCCATTAAAAAAGGTTTCATTTTTAAAATAAGTTCTATGGAGTGTTGCTTTCATGTATTTAATGTTTCAACAGATTCATAACCAGAATCATGATAAATGAACAGTGTGAAAGTTGAGCAGAATAATAGCATACGATACATTTTCAGTGTGCTATTCAGTGTGTAATAGCACAAAATAAAATGATGAACTGATTATGTGCAGAAGACACACAATAGTTCTGAGTATTTAGTTAGTTCACCTGCCAGCTCAAATACACCCCACAGACAAAAAAAAAATAACATTTTGTTTCTTTGGACTTCATACAGAATAGTGTAAGAATGCATCACTTCCAAGAAAGTACAGCTTAAACTGAATACTTAATTTGTTCATTTAGATCTCCAGTAGCTGACACCTACTACTAACTATTTGACAATGAGGTAACTGGTGGTTGAGATTTTTATACTATGGTTTTCATGCAAAAACGTAACAACACAACTAGGCATCGGACGATATGAAAATTTCAGGTCATGATTATCCTGGCCAAAATAATTGCGATAATTATGGAAATATGCTTTGAACTCTGCTGCCCTAAAACATAACGAAATCACTTTATTTTTCTCCTTTTTTGTATAATACTGAAATACTGAATTATAGATTTATAAATGCTGTAGATGGTAATTTCTGCATGCATACAGCCTACTAAATGATCAAACTTACATTTATAGTTGTTGTTGCTGTTGACAAATACATGCACTGCCATGTTATGTGTACTTGCAACGAGATTTCCTTTCAAATAGAATAAAGTTTAATTGATTTGAACTATTACTTATGAGCGACGGCCAGATTATTGTTACAGTTAAAGATTGAAGGACGAGCTGCGCTAAACTGCGGAGATGTCAAGGGTGAAACTCATTAGCTATTTAGCTACTTAGCTACTTAGCTAACGCCGCCTAGATAACGTTAGCTCAGTACACTGCTCACCGAAACGTCACAAAACGTTCACAACACAACGAACATTTACATATACGTCAACGTTAGTATAACGTAACCAACACTAAAGTACGTTACGTTAAGTAACGGTAACTTACAGTAACGTGAGTTAATTTTACCTGTAGTTCGGCGAACACGGCTAAATGGTCGTCGCGGAGATGGGGGTTCAAATTGGCGGTGTTGGACCTTCTGCCGCCAGTTCTGCGGGTGGGCGACTCATTTTCATGTTCCACTTCTTTTCCCTACGCTTGTGGATTCATGTTTTACACACACAGAGTTTTGAGACAAACTTTTTTCCTGTAGTGATGTCAACTGTGACTAAGTGTGTCAAAAAAAAAATCAATATTTTCACTGAAGCTGTGTATCGAGGCTTGATTCGTTCTATCAAAATCACGTGACCAATGACGTCGGACGCTTCATTTCACGCACACACACACACATACCCACGTGACTGCTTCTAACTGATTAAAAATGCGCGAAAAGCGGTGCAACTTCGTGAATTGTCGAGTTGTATTGTGGATCGCTGTATTACAAATTTGTGCGTGATGCCTTTGCGTGAGTACTGCGGTGGTTCACCTGGTACAACACCTTTCATACAAGGTTGAGCCATCTGGCGGCGGGCCGGGCTCGAGTCCGATCTAAGGCCCATTGCTAAATGTCTTCCCTTCTCCCTTTCTTTTTACTCGATGATTTCATGAGTTTTACTTGTTTATGAAAGATAAATTGTCCAAATCAGAAATGGAAAATGTTATCTTTTTTTCTGTTATTTGGAGTATGTGGTGGATCTGTTTTATTTATTCATTTAATTATTTATTTGTGTATCATTTTATTTATTGATTCATTCATTCATGTATTCATCTATCCATTAATTATTGCTTCAAGGACATCCATGTGTTGGTCGGTTATGAAACGTTCTTTTTCTCACATTGACCAGCCGATCTCCCCATTGAGCTCTGATTTGAAAAGCTTTCAGGAAATGAACCATTTTTTCATACATGTGTTGAAAGCCTTGCTGGTTCGGAAAGCTTAACTTCGCCACCACTGGGTTACAATAGGCAAGCCGGGCCTAGACAGCATTTTCAAGTAACTTGTGAGGATATTAACCATTATTCCCATTCACGATTATCCCGATTATGGAAATTCACCACAATCGATTTATTGTAAGTGTTTTTTATTGTGATAAAAATCATATATAGTCCCATTCCTAAACGTATGTATCTTTCTTCCTTCAGAGTCAGATATTTTGGCTTGCCAAAGTCCATTCTTCTTCATTATGTCAAAAATGCACTCCAATCAAACTGAAACATTTTAGGGTTACAAAGTTTTCACCAGACAGCTGAGATATATATTTAAACAGAAATAATGATTATGATGATGATGATGATGATGATGATGGGGAAACACTATACCAGTAAAAAAAACATCTTCCATATTACATTGCTTTAATTTCCTTGAGTACATTAAGGAAAACTTCGACACAAACTTTCCCATCCGGTTGCTTCATGGACGCCAGCTTCCAGGCCTCCTCAAAGGTCTCCTCAGAAATATTCACACCCACATTCCTGAAGATCTCTGCAATCTGTGAAGAACAGGATGAAAGGTGTCTGACAAAAAACCTATTGCACAAAAAAAATAAATAATAATAATAATAAAAAAGGTTCCCCAGGAGATGAACTTTCAATGAAGTCTTAAGAGTTCAGAGACTTACTGATTATGTAATGTTGCAGATTATTATCTAATAGAGCACAAAACATGAAAGACTGTCTACTGCTGAGATGAAATTGTGTAAAGTGAAAACTGTGTAAAGATTATAACTTTCCAGTGTCAGGGAGAGTGATGTTGACAGTTACAACTGTTTTATCATGGAGGCTGAATACATGTATTTCAAGTCGCTTGAGACAAAACCACCTGCCAAATGAATGTTATGTATGCAGTGGAATAGAACACAGTGAAATTGTTTAAACAACATTGCCATCATTAATGCTGCTAGTAAAACCTATGCGTTCCTGCTATGACCAGAAAAAATTGTCTGCTATGAATAAAGTATATAACTAACATGAGTCTCATTCATCACCTATTCATTTTTCAAAAAAGGTTCACTTGGTCAATAATAATTAAATCTTAATTTCACACACATCAGAAACAGCCAATGATATAAAAGAATTTCTGATAGAATATCTACCCTGTTGTGGCTTCCCGTTATTTATTCACAGTATTTCTAATTTTCTATTTAGGTACACTGTACTACTGATCTGGTGCATGGTGCGTACCTCACTCTTGGTGCGAGGACAGAGCAAGTGTTCCTCATGAACACCCTGGAGAGCGTGGACTGATGGATGCAGAAGTTTTGCAGCTGTGGATGTATTGCCGTAGTTAGTAGTGTCGCTGACTCTCTTGATGGGTGGAGCTGGAAGGTCAGAGCGCACAGACGGGATCCCATATGTGCGACTGTCTATGTGAGCGAGACCAGATGATGAGTAAGGATTTTAAGGAGGTGGGAATGAATGAAATGTAAATAAGTTAAACTGTAAAGCTGTTGTATATCAGTCACAGACAGATGATGTCCTCAAAGTGCAGAGCAAATTTAAGTATGTTTACACAATTATGACTCAATTATGACTATGAAAATGATGATAGAAACTAACTACATCAATTCATCTTAATAAGTTCACTTATCTTATTTATTCCACAATGGTGATTTCACTTGTGTCACGATTGTGTCATTAAGATATTTGCATATAAGGAGCTGTGTCTGCATATTGCTGTTTCTGTCTTTTTCACCATTGACATACACCCTTGATCATACTATGTTGTTAACCACAAATCCCAAAGGTTAAGAAAAATGTGAAATGGTGATACTACAATCATTTTCATGTCTACAGTCTGCACATTGTGTGTGGATGTGCATGCTAATGTAGTGTGCAACATACTTATCACAGCAAATCACTATTGCTGACTTACTTGATGTGAGCGAACGATCACTGATAGCCCCGATGAAGGAGGAGGAGGTGATGAAGTGGTCTGGGACTGCCTTGTGTCGCCTTAGGGTCCTGAGAGTCTTCTTTGCGCTGCCTTGCTCTACGGGCTCCAAGTCCTCAGGTTTAATCAAGGCCTGAGAGGCAGGAAGCTGTTCTGATTCTGACAGAGGCTTCCTCTCTGTGTTAGCTGGAGCTGCACTGGTCTGACGCTCTGCAAGAGACAAAAGATACAAAATCTGTTCCTGAAAATTAGCCTACCGGTAGCCTCTGCATCACCCTGGTGCACAATAAAATCAAACTTAGGCTATTGAGTCTATTGTTATTTTTTTGCAGTCTAATTCAGTACCTGAGCAGGGGAATTTAATGAATAAAAATATATGTGAAGCAAAATGGCCCTAAAGAGCATTCTCACTTTAAGGTTAAAAAATCAAATCCTCTCGTAGCATTATAGTAAATAAATTGATTCCTTACGATACATTTAACTGACCGTTCGTTATGATGTCTTGCTCCTGAGTGTTGATGAGCATCTTGTCCTTCCAGTTGAGGAAGTTAGCAAACTCCAAGAAATTTATCAGTCCGTCTTTGTCCGTGTCACAGTAATCCATCAGGTCATCCAGGACCGGCCCACTAACATCCAGCTGGAACTGACGGCACACTGCCCGCAGGTCCTCTTTATCAATCATTCCCTTGCCTTTCTAGTGATTTACATAAAGAGATACACATGGAAAGGCTCACCAACTACAGAGTGAATTATAATAGCATTGTTACTTTATCCCATCTTAACACTGGGGTCACACAACTAGCTTTATCTCAAACCTTGCAACTGGCCTTTCTCACAGCTGACTGTCAAACACAGATGTAACCAATAACATCAATAATGGCTGCCTGGGACAAAACAGAAAAAGGCTTTTCCTGCTTTGACAAGTAAAAATGTTCACTGTGAGAAAGGATTATGCTCAGCTTCCTTTGGTCATTCTTTGGTATACTAAATGTGTTATTTTAAGTGTGATGAGTTAAATAGTAAGCAGATTGAAAATACAGGTCAATAGCATTGTGTGACCCTGCCTGTGGTCACTCCGTTTATACAGTACCTTGTCATAATGTCTGAATGCCTGCAGCAGGGAGGGGAAGTTGTGGAAGTTGACCTTCTTGAGGTGGTGTCGCACTGTGTTGACAAGGCTGCGCTGTCTGTCTCGACCTCTCACATACTGCCCTGGCTCCGTGGAGTGGATTGTTTCTCCAACACCTGTGCAAGAAGCAGGCAAGATATTGTATGCTGTCTCCAGCATGTGTATATCTTACATATTCCAATATACAACCCAGGGATTATATATTTTTTACAGAAACTCATGAATACCAAATTCATCCAGCGGTAGGAGAATTCCAAAGGTATGATCTGGTGGAACGTTCAAGGAATTTCCTCTCCTGAAACAATGGGTTTGTAGAGAGGATGAAGTTCAACATTAATTAGTCAAGTTTAGTCAGAGGCCACAGGATTGGTCAGAGGAAGTATGAACCTACGTCTTGTTCGCTTTGTAAATTTGTGTCTCCATCTTTTCCCTGTTCCCAGATCTCTTCCAAACAGTCTTTGGATTGTAAAACCTGTGGCATAATAATATGAGTGAAAGATTTTTAAATTACATACATACTGAATGGAAACACAATGTTATGGAAATTAACAACAAAACCTAAGTTTGTGGCCAATTTATTTCAGCACTTACTTCTGTGTCTCCCCAAGCCAGCGGAGAGTTTTGCCAAGATTACGGCCATCATTAAAATGAGGTGTGAGGATACCAAACCTGCTGTCTTTACTGTATCGACTCCAGTCATATTTCCTATCAATCCGCTCACCTGAAGAAGAGTAAGATGATTTTATTCTCGTGAAAAACAGACACCACATTTCAATATGATCCATAAAATTTAACAAATAAAAAGTTGGGGGTAATAGTAAAAGCCTTATACATGACATGATTTTTTCCATTCCTCTTACCAACAAAATAGGCATTGTGGCTACGAACATAAGCCTCGTGTCCCTCCTGAGATTCCCTCTCCACCTCCTCAGCTTTTTTTGAAGGGTTAATAATCTCCCACACATCCAACCCTGGACAAAAAGCTCCTCATTTCAGTAAAATGACACCTACTCTTATGTTTAATATTTACAACATAACATTTAAAAACAAATCAGAACACTTTAAGGGACTACTAGCATAATTGCAGAGTTGACCCATTTTTAATAAGAGTAGATAAATATTAGCTGGTTCATGTTACAGTATTTGTATCTTACCAGATTTAAGCATATTTTCCTTTTTAAAAAATTGTTATCTTATTTAATGTTATACCTACCTTTAACCATTTTAATACCAAAGGTACTTTTGTCATTATACCAGGTAGGAAGTCCAATATGCTGATCATGTGATCTTCCTAAAGGTGCTCTCTGACTGGAAGCGTACACTACTTCACTCAGGTCTTGTAACTTCTTTTGGAGCAAGGTCTTTTTGGGAGGATTAAGCAAGCTTCTGCTCTGTTGAAATCACATCACACACAATCATAAAAACAAAGAGCCACATCTGGGGTAGTAAAAACTCTCCTTATTGTCCCTTTAACCCTTAGGGAGGTGTGTATGTATGTGTGTGTGTGTGTGTGTGGTACTCACGGTGAGGGATGATTTGGTCTTGATGCCATGAACAAGAGTGCTGGCAACATCTGGATCATTTGCTTTGCCTGAGTGCACTCTGATAGCTCCTGGTTCTGGTTGGATGCTGTTGCGAAATTTCCTTATCACAGGCGGGGTAGAGGGCTGCAAAGTAAAAAATGTTAATATGGGTTATCAGAGAAAGTGAACATGCATCTTCAAAATTTACTTCAAATTATATTCATACATACACTTTTCCAAAGCACCCTGAGATAAACCCCAGTGGTGGTATGTTACTAAGTACATTTACTCAAGTACTGTCCTTAAATTGAGTTATTTATAATTTTGAGTATTCCCATTTTATATTATGTTATACTTCTACTTTACTGCATTTCAGATGAAATATTGTACTACTTACCCCACTACTTTAATTTGACAGTTTTAATTATTTTGCAAATTCAGATTATTCATACAAAAAATAATAAACTCATTAATTATTCTGTATTCCTATGGTAAAAGCAACACAGCAGTATATAACCTTTACGAGCTGCAACATTAGTGATACTTAATGCATGAACAATTATAACCCAATAATATATGTAATTCTGAAATTAGCCATTCTGCATTATGAGTATTTATACTTTACTATTTCTACTACTACTTTGTACTTGAAAGCAAGACTTGTAATGCAGTATTTCTACACTATGGTATTGCTACTTTTACATTTTTGAGTAGCTACCCCCTCCACCACTGGACTTACCCTTGCCACTTCTTGTAAGCAGCTCTTTGCCCTGTCTCCCGCAGGTACTAGTTTTCCGGCCTGGTGGTAAAAGAAAATAAAAAATTATATAGACAAAGACAAAGGTTTATTTAGATAAAACGCCCCAGACTCAGTATAGCTGGGACTATGGCAACGTTAGCTCGCTAGCATTATTTTAAAGTTGACTTACCGCCGGTATGTGTGGACATCTATCTCTATATTTCAATTGGTAAGAGGTATTTCCGCCAGTCATGTTCATATTGAATTCACATGTAGCAGTAACAGACGAAATCACTTTTTGCTAGTCTTAATTCTTTCTCCCTGGGGATAATTTGCACAGGTTTCTAGTGTCACACCAAGTTCTTCAGAAGACGCTGAGTTGTGCACCTGTTTGACTTCCGTTGCCAGGCAACAACATTTTACCAAAGTCCTTACACCGTCTCTGCTTCCGTTCAATTCAAAATACTATGACACTGTGTTTGAAAATACTTTAGGGTGAATATAATATAAAGTTATCGTTGTGGTAATTATTTTTATTTAGAAACAGACTGTTTTAAACCACATATTAACGTTAACAAATTCCCTCTTTTCGACCTATATACTGGTGAGAGTCTGGATCTTGATAATAATTTTTTTTTTTTTTACGGCTGTGTTTTGTGGTTATTTGGAAAGGCACGTACCAGTAAATTGGGAATAGATGCTTACATATGATTGGTCCGTCGCGCTGATACGTAGGCGGATTGTCAATTCTAGTCATACGATCTGTCATCATCCTTCGTACAATGCGAAAAGGGAAGTTGAAAGAAGTGGGAGAGGGACATCGCAGAGCCTTATGAAATCTAACGTTACAGTTGCAGGCTTGGTACTGGATACACTGTGAACAGACACTGAAGTGCCACAAATATTGTCCTGGAGACAACATTCACATTAACTAGCTTCCTCTTTTTGGCAGGTGAGTAGCTAATATTAGCGTTAGCTGGCTGGCTAATGGCTATCCAGAGGGCTCCTCCCGATGCGGGTAGAGCTAAACAACGTTAGCCAGCCCAGTGTCTATTATCTGGCTAGCTAACGTTAGCTAACCGATACTGGAAGGGCCAAGCTAGTTAGCATAGTGAGTAAACGTTGTTCGGCAGGTGAATCCGAATGAGTCATCATGTTTAGATCATTAGCATATTGATGTTCAAAATAACAAACATCCGCGACCCTGTTTAGTCCACTGATTGATAAGGTAGGTCACTGATCTAACGTCATGCAGCTAACGTTAGCTAGCTGTCACTAGCTGTACACACCCAAACCTACATCATCTGTGTTTTGGCATTCTCAAACGCTATATAAATGTCAGATCTAAGTAGTGTGTATACGCGTGGTGTGTAATGGGCTACCTAGATTTAAACTAGCGTTACAGAGGTTAGATTACGTTTTAATATAGACAGAGATCTGTTTTGAGCTAGCTGTTGCTACCGCTAACAGTCGTTACTCTGCTAATTTGAGCCAGTCAGCAACAACATAACAGGTTATTTGTGGTTAACTGTGTGTCGTAATGCGATTTCGACGAAGTTGAAAACAATTATTTTTGGACTCATACTCTGTGTTTACTTGGTTGCTGATTAAAAAAAAATAAAAAGATATGCCCCAGTTAGAGATGTAATCTGTTCCTAACTGGTTAATATGGTTGGTGTTGCTGTTCACCTTCAATCTACAGATCCGGGCATGGAAAACATTTCCCCACATATATGCCCCGACTCGTGTCATTACTAATCTCCTTTGTAACAGTCAGTCTCACAGAACTTAAGGCTACAAGCAGGAGTTGCCAGAGGTTTGTTGTTGCAGATTTTCAGAGCTACACCGCCAGGTCAACTTTTTTTCTAGAGGGTGAACTTATAAAAGCACAGGTGAGAAACTTTGGCAACTTTGAAAGCAGAAGTTCAGATGTTCTTCGCCTGCCAACATGTTGTGCTTAATGTCAGGTGGAAAATTGACTTTCAATGTCTGCCAAACTCTAGTATGTTTTTGCTATACCTGTTTTACTTATTTCCTTAGCTACTTATTATGGAAAGCAAACACCTATTGTTTAAAGAGGAAAGACTGTGTGGCTGGTAATTTGAAACTTTTGTTGACTCTGTGTCTGTAGTGAATTACAGTAAATTTCCCTCTATGGTCACTGTTTTATATTTGTAACTATGGCCTCTGAATCTGGACTGCTTAAAAAGAAATATTGTAAAACCACACCATGCTATAATGTTAAAATTCCTATACACTTTATAAGTATGACAATGCGCATAAATGTTGTTTCTAATAGACAACCACTTATTCTGAAAGCTTTTACTCCAGTAGTACAATAAGTATTTTTTTTCTGCCTGAAACTGTGACATAAAGTATGCCATATTATATCTTAAAATCTGAATTATTCTATGAATGGACTTGATTTAACAGTGCCAACATATGGGTAGAGAAGAATTAACAACTACAACTGCATCTGTGTTTCAGTTGCTGTATGCTATCAGCAGCGTGTGCAGCACATGAATTGCTTCGTTGTTATAATCATGACTCGTAGTTTGAGACCATAAAATGTCAAAATATATGTGTAATTTACTAATAAACAGTAAATCTGTAAATTTCTATTGTAACCAAAATTATGTCCCGACATGTTTGAGTCATTTTGATTTTTATTATGTGACAGTGAAAATGCTTTCTGTTCTCTCTCCTGTACAGGTATTTTCTGAAGTTTTTCACAGTACATCTGTGCCCAGAGGAAGAGAGCAGACGGTGTGACATGGCAAGTAGAGGTGGAGCTACACGACCCAATGGGCCAAACACAGGCAACAAGATTTGTCAGTTCAAACTTGTGCTTTTAGGAGAGTCAGCGGTGGGGAAGTCCAGTCTTGTACTTCGTTTCGTCAAGGGACAGTTTCACGAATTCCAAGAGAGCACAATCGGAGGTATGCATCTTACTAGACTTACTTTTATTCAAATTCTTGTCATGGCGAGACTTGCAGTGAATCACACAACTGGAATAAGCATTAAATATGTAGATCATGTTCATAATGACACAAACAAATAGCTGTTAAAAGGGCCATGTTTTCTGAACAGTAAATAGAGAGAAAAAAAGTGGCAATGAAATAAGCATTTGTGATTCCAGAGTATAGGAAATATTACTAAGAACGGAGGAAATCAGTTTACAGTTGAAGATGAATATGAATATGAACAGAGTACTGTAGGAATAATCAGGTGAATTCCCAGACATCTACCCTTAGTTCCTGGTCCAGTGGTTTCCATAAGGTTAACATTTACATAATCTTACACTTATTAGTGACTGGCAAACACACTGCTGAACAGAAATAGCATAATTCAATCAAATTCCATCCATTCCATTGCATTGTTATTCTCACTTCTCACTGTTAGTCTTCCAACTCACCTGAGGCCAAATGAAAACACCTGAACATCTGTAAAATCTCACACACTTAAGAGCACACAAGGCAAATGTACAGTTAAAGTGATAACTAAGGTTATCTAGTCAAACACCCTGAAGAACCATTAAAAAAACATAATAGGGTCTGGGTAAAGCCATAACTGGAGAGGTGCAGTCAGTGGACAGTGATGGCCTAAAGGTTTGTGACCTGAAGGTCGCTGGTTCAATCCCCAGACCAGAAGGATAAGTCAGCCCTGAGTAAAAATAGGTGAATTCCACCCAACTTAATACCGGCACCCATCTAGATTTTGTATGTTCTGCATAAAATGTGTTTGATATTACTTGGACCCTGTTTTCCAAATGTGGAAATGTGGACTAAGTCAAGCATATAATCCCCTTGTGTGTCTCCAGCATTGGTCTTAAATTATTACCTCACAGAAAGACATTTTGTGCAGCTCAGTTGCTACAGGCCCATTTGTCACTGGCTCCTCTGCTTTGTGCCCCTGCAGCTGCCTTCCTGACTCAGACAGTATGTTTGGACGACACAACAGTCAAGTTTGAAATCTGGGACACAGCTGGTCAGGAGCGCTACCACAGTCTGGCTCCCATGTACTACAGAGGTGCCCAGGCGGCCATCGTGGTGTATGATATAACAAATGAGGTGAGTCAGGTGCAAGGTTTTCTGTCATTTGGTGGTTGTTACCATACCTGCTCTTACTAACTATAACAGAAACAAGATTGTTGTCGATGTTGAGAGGATGGTGGGGGTTTCCATCTTAAGTTTTCTTAGTCAATCCAAAAATAGAACCTTATTTTTGGTATCTTGAAGAATAAAGAGATGAGTCATCACTCAACAACCCTTCTGTAGACAATGTACAGTATAAAGACGTCATACCTACGTTAGTTACTTGACTCCATATTGGTCATATTGGTCTTGGAACCTCTACATAGTCTCTGTATTAGACAGCAAGTATCCACTTTTCACTGTCTTTTAGTTTTAGAAATGTTGCTTTCATCTGCAAGATGAAAACCTGTTGACATTTTCATTATTATAATGAGACTTTATTCCTTCTACTCTTTGATCAAAAGATAAGGAAAGGCCTAACCAGACATCATGGGAAGGCTACTCTTGTCCTCTTCTTTCAATCACATGGAACTTATTGTTATTTTCACTAACTGAGTCACCCCCCCACCCCCACCCCCTCATGTTTTGTTTGCCAGGAGTCATTTGTACGGGCGAAGAACTGGGTTAAAGAGCTTCAGAGACAAGCCAGTCCAAATATTGTAATAGCCCTGGCTGGGAACAAGGCTGATCTCGCAAACAAGAGAGCACTGGACTTCCAGGTTTGTCTTCTTCAAATCCTTTTGAATGAACTGAGGATGTAAACAGAGGCAGATAGATCATTACAAATAAACTGGAAGTTGTGTCAGTGTCTGTTGCAGTTATCATAAAATATTCACAGGGCCAATTATTATTTATGACAGGTTTTGACAGGAGAACACATTCTCTGTGTGATCACCAACCTGTGCGCCGCTCGTTTCCTCCACGTTTAGTGTTTCATCCATCCAGGATTTCAAACTGTGAAGTACTTAAAGTGATTTTAACTAATGGCTTCCTGATGTGGTTTCTTATTTAACAGGATGCACAGTCATACGCAGATGACAACAGCTTGCTTTTCATGGAAACATCAGCAAAGACCTCTATGAACGTGAATGAGATTTTCATGGCCATTGGTAAGTGTCTCTGCTGCGATACGTCCGAAGACTTTTAAAAGATATGAAGTGGATTATTGCTTGTGAACCTACTTGACAGAACTAGTCACTTCAACCCTGACACACTCAGCTGTGTGTTATAAGGATGGTTTATGCTCTGTCTTGTGTTTTCTGCTGGAGTACCCTTGAGCAACAGTAAAAGACAGCGGTTGTGCAGAGCATCTCTCATGTGAAAAAGTGAACGTTAAGGTTGAACAACAGATATACATAACTTTATGCAGGTAGTTGAAAGGTGCTTTGTGTAGTTTGTTAGATAAATAACAGATGTGATTCCCCATATTATAAGTGTAAACATGACTACAGATCCCAGAAATCCCTTTGTTTCCTCATCTCCCGTCATCACCATGTGAGTATAGTATGATAAAGTATGATGTGTTGGATGTGATTTACCCTTATCTGCCATTGCGAGAGACCCTTGCTTTAACCCACTTCAGGGAACGCTTCCTTCTGAGTCTGCATTTCACTGCCGGTTACATAATAATAGGTCGAGAACGCTTTCTCATTACAAAGCCTCCTCCAAATCCATCAGAGAAATGGGACCTGCCTTTGCCTGAATTCGGAGGACGCAACTGGCTTTACCAGTCAGTATCCCATAATACATTGCAAGGCAGTCAGTTTTTAGTGGTGCATTCAGTCTGTTCTCTTCAGCCCATAATCACTGGTACCTACCACTTTGCTGGCTGTTCAAGGGCAATCTCTTGATGATTGTTTTGGAAACAAAGGTGCAGTTTTTTTTTGGTCTCAACTGGGGAGGAGGCAGATTCTCAGCCGGGGTCTTCAGATCCTCTGAAGGACACTGTCCCGTTAGAAAGATGCAGCACTGAAAGCTTTAGCTACATTTGCATCAAATGATGTGTGTTTCTTTTTTACAATAAAGGAATCAAGCAGCTTTCATGCTAAATAAAGCCTGTCAGCTCACTGTGTAAAATGTAGTTTGAGGTATAACTAGTGGGGCCAATACACAGTTTGTCCACCAGAGAGTGCTGTCTTTTCACTACATATTCTTTACACCTATAGTCAACCCACTTATCTATTCTCAAGACTGTGTGAGCATGTACAGGCTGTGCTTGAGCTGCAACTAATGAATCAATTAGCAAAAAATGACCTGGCAACTATTTTTGATAAATGATTAATAATTCTTCAAGCAAAAATTGCAAAATGTTTTCTCAGATGTGAAGATTTGACACTTTTCTTTTCGTATGTGACAGTGAACTGAATGTTTTGGACTGTTGGTTGAATAAAACAAGCAAATGTGAGGAAGCTTAACTGGCACTTTTCACAGTTTTCTGACATTATACAGAGAAAATTATTAATCTCGAAAATAATCGGCAGGTTAATCGATAATTAAAATAATCACTGGTTGCAGCCCTACTCTCCTGAAAGCTTTGTTCCACCTGTTAGGATGAGAGAATTTTCGCTGTTTTAATTGTAGTTAGTTCATAGAGGAGGAAGAAGGAAAATTACTTCTGTTATGAAAACTACACACTGGGACCAGCATAGAGTCGTGTAGTGTACTAGAGTGGCTGTACAAGTACTGAAGAAAGTGTATTTGATGTTACTCTGTAAAATAAATGTTGGTGTCCTCACAGGCGTAGGGTCTCTACCTGTCTTATCAGATAGTCTTTGCTCTTGTCAACACTGACCTTATTGTTGTGTCATTGCAGCAAAGAAACTACCCAAGAACGAGCCTCAAGCTGCCGGAGCCAGTAGCGGGCGGAACCGGGGAGTGGACCTGACAGAGACGGCTCAGCCCACCAGCCGTCCCTGCTGCAGTAACTAACCCTGCTCTTCCTGCTCATCCTCCCCCCTCACTCTCTCTCACACACACACACACACACACACACACACACATCCCCCACTCTGACCCCTCCCCTCCACCCCCTCTCAACATCTGGACATCAGGCTCCTTGGCTCTCTGACGTCAGACCTGACCCTCACCCTCACTCCCCTGGATTAGCTAAAAGACTCTGTATAGCTGCATTTCTAATACCTTTTTTTTTTGTTGATGTTCTTTTTTTTTTCTTTTTTTCTTTTTTTTATTTACTTTTTTTAAGAAGTGTATATCAGTATAATGGATGCATGTATCACTACAACGCCTAAAAAGAAAAAAACAACACATTTTTGTTTCTCATTAAGTTGGAAGACTAACCCCATTTAAGAAAGCTGAGCGAGTGAGAAACCCGTGGACGTGTGATTGTGTCGTGTGTGAGTTTCCAAGAGTGATTTGCTGATGAGAAGGTGTAGCCTCATTTGTCACTTCACAGGGTCGACTGGATGCGAATTATGTTGCCTGTAATACTCTGCGTGTGTGCGGGTTAGGTTTTGCTCACAATCACAAGAAAACCAAATTGTTCCCATCGCGAGACGCCTGGCTTCTCAGACTGTTTGTTGTGAGGCACTGATGTGTCGAGCCAGTGCCAGGAAAGTCATTCAAACTGAGAACTCTTCCCTCCTCACATCTGTTACTGAAGAGAACATCTTCGTCCAAGGCTCCTAACGGAAAAGTGTGGAAAATAAATCTAGTGCTCTCCAGTTTTTTGAAAAAGTTGGAAACACACAAAAAGGTATTTTGAGAACATAGTAGAAAAACAGCCTTGATTCATGTCAGGCTTCTCATTATGTGCAACCAGTCAAATTTTGTTAGATATATATATATGAAAGCAAAAAATATGAATCTTCATCTTTAGAGCGACGCAGGCTTGTCACATTGCCGTACATCACATTAAACAACACGGCATTCACAGTGTGGAAAACATGGGAGTTTGGGAAAGTGTAGGAACATCAGGAACCAACATGAAACCAGTATGACAAGATATTTAAATTCAGCTTTCCTCTTCAACGAATGCTTTCATGCTGCAGCCTCATCGAGTTCATCGCAGAAGTCCCATGTCAGTTCTAAAACAGATCCGGCTTCAAATGAAAAAGAAAATCAACAGGAACTGTTGAACATCCTGCTTAGTGAGTCATCTTACAAAGACTTGAACGCACGACTAGTACTATGTTAAACTCTTGTTTTTGTTCATCCACTCTGTTTCTGTTCAGGCCAGTAGCTGACCTGCACCAATATGGGTGATCTGAATCAAGGGGGAGGGGGGGAGGGGTGGTGGTGGTGGTGGTGGTGGTGGGTGGTGGTTTTTAGAATAGAGTTCAGACAGCACACAAACAGAAAATTGGACTGCTACCCATTGTCACAAGTCTGTGGAAAAAAAATATACTCTAATGTTGTTATAGGGTGCAATGTTGCAATGTTGTCTTCTTCCTCCTTTAGTACAGCTTGCAGAGCTCACAAGCTCACCTGGAAATTTATCTAGAGATTCCGAACAATTGTACAGTTCAATATAGGTCTGCTTTTTTTCATTTCTTTTTTTTTTTTTTTTTTTTTTTAATTTTCATTCTAGACATTGTCACAAACTGGTCAAATGTTAAGCAGTGGTGGTCTTTTTAGGTATATGTAGTGTTATTAACAAAATCCCTATGTGGTGTCTTGTTACTTTTCTCAGAAATGGTCCATGGTCATGTTTGAAAGGAACTTTTATTTCATTGCACAGTGTTGATCATGTTTTAATTAATGATGACTGCCCTTCGATTTTATATGACAGACTGTATTGGACTTGCTAACCTACGGCTATAAACAGGTAGCATAATTAACCTAACTGGTGGTCTCTCTTACAGCTCAATGAATTTTAATGATGTAAAACAGCATTACTAGTGATGGGCTGATCAGTTTTGAGTGTCTGAATACAACTTAATAAATTCAATAAAGAGGTCTCTACGCCTTTTTGCTCTCAAGTGAAGTTTTGAAATAATTTCACACAAGATGTGTGTGTTTAATGAAACCACTTTTCATGATACTCAATCTATTGACAACCTTCAAATCCTGTGGTCTATGACCACAACTGAGATGTCTTTTGTCTGAGTGCAACAGTTTCAGAGTCGGTGTCTCTCTGGATGATGTGAAGATGAAGTTTCAATTAGAGCTTCACTAAGTTATTTATCATCCAACAGGACTGAGTCTAGAGCCATGCTAGCATCTCTTAAAAGGCTGTACTTAGACACAGCAGTGCTTTGAGCTGAAAGCTAACATTAGCATGCTAATAACCCCACAATGACAATGCTAGCATGCTATGTTTACCATTGTCACCATCTTAATTTAGCATGTTAGAATACTAGCATTTGCTAACTAACCAACTAACTCAAATTTAACACTAAAGTACAGTTTATGCTGTATTTAAATGTCATTAGTTTTGCAAGAATTTTGACCTGGTAGTACCAGATGAAATGGGAGCAAAATGCATTGCAATGTTTCACTCAGATCCACCTTTGTCACCTCATGGTGGCGCTAGAGGGAAGTTGGAATCACTAAAGTCAGCCGGCCTTATCTCCTGGATTCCAGATTTTCAACTGCTGGACCCTACTTGAAGACAATTTGTAATTGTGATCTTCATTTTTCATTATTTTATGACACTTTAAAGATTATGCAATGAAATTATAAGAAGGAACCCCCAACAATTTAGTATTGCACCTCTGTAAAAAAAGAAATGATGAGTGGTCAGAGTCTGAGATATCCTGACTTCTAGGTCCTAATATGACTCAAGCTCAAAAAATACTGGATCTTAGAATTCCCATAATGTAACTTGAAAGCTTTGTTTTGTTTTCCCTCCATCTGCTAAACACCCACATCTTTCAAACTTGACACTCCCTGATGGTAACTTTTTTTTTTAAGGTCAGTGTTTTAGTGGCCCAAGCCCAAATAACTGGTTATGTCACTGAGGGTATGTTAACTTCCCTTTATAACAATTCTAAAAGACTGTGTTGTACTGCCTTTAATAGGTAAACTGATAAACTATACTTCTAACCAAATTTTCCAATCTCTCTATTAGGCTCTGTTGTCTTTTCCAGGTCCTGTGTTTCCCACATATTTCCATCTTCTGCCTCTTCTCTCTGCTCTTGGCTGCCTTCCACCCAGACGCTTCAAACACTCCCCGTTCTCAAATTCCTCACTAGACGAGTTCTCTGAACTCGAGACCAGTCTGATCACATGTTTGGCAGAGACTCAAATCTCTGTGCAGAAATGACCTCCTGGTCCTGTCAATGACAGTCCTTACAACCTCATTAACAGCCTTGTTCATCCAGCACCACCCACACACCACTCGAAGCAAGAGGCAGTAGATAGAGGGGTTTTAAGGGTGTACCACATAGGGATCAATAACCAATTAAGCTCACGGTGACTAAGCGGCCAAGACCTCTTGTAGCCTTGATGATGTTCCTCCACTCTGCTGTGAATATCTAAAGGGTCAGTTCACCAATATTACAAAACATCGTCTCACTTAGCTCTAATGTGTAACCACCATAAAGAGACTTTCATTCACCCCCATAGAACTTTAATCTGGAGAAATAAAACCAAAACTTCTGGAGCTTCCCATCATATCAAATCTTCATTAGGAAACAGAGGGGGAAAAATGGAATACAGCTCCATGACAACTGGGCTCAACTCCCTCTGTTGATGAAGTTTTCTGATCATGTGATATGATTAAAATCCACAGAACAGGCTACTAAATGGACCTTGATGAGACAGTTTTCTCAATCATTGTTTCTAAGGTCAAAAACAAACTTTAAACCTAAACGATATATATGTAAAAAATACCACTTGAGAAGTAATCACTTCTGTGAACACTTCCAGCACATATGTTTTAGTATGTTTGTTGTGTGAGCAATTTGGGTGAACTGACCCTTTAAGGCCTCAGTTAGAGTCTTAATTTTTTAACATTTCAAGTTCAAAGGTTGGGGCTTATTGCATTATGAAAAAGCTTTAGAACACAGTATATTTTTAGTGCTAAACTTCCAGTCTTTTATTTTGCATGAAGCCATATCTTTTTGAATATTTTGATTGTAAGGAAAGAGGACTTTGACATCGACAATTTTACAAATACATAGCATGATAAACGTCGAGATACAAATTCACAAGCTATGTGTTACTCTGCTTTCCCACAATGCACCCCTTTTTTCATTTTGAAACCCACCACTAACCACAGAGATGAGCAAGGCAACTTTCTGCATAGTTTGGATGGCATTTTTGTTTCATCACAGGAAAGCTTGCCAGAAAGCTTCAAACATGTTGGACCTGATGAGTCACTGTGTCGCCTGCTGCTGTACGAGGAGAGCTGCCCATTTACTTTTGTCGGGAAAGTTAAATCACAGCCCTCTGATGAAAAGCTCAAACATAAAATGAATACCAACCACAGTCTGTGATTACAATCTTCTCAGTGGGAGACTCTAACCCCTGATCTTTCCCACTGTCAGTCAGACACTGTGCAACCTGAAATTTAATTTCTGCACTATGAAAGGCTTTCCTGACTATGTTATGCTCATCATAACTGAGTGGGTAAAACGTGTTGTTGACCACATCCGAAGGCAAAACTCTTTATACTCATTCCAAACAGCCAGTGGGGTGAAAAGCCCAGATACTGTTCAACAGGCATAGACTCTCTTTGAACGAGTTCAAAGTTATGAACTCTGTGTTGACACCGAATGTGATGGAAGTAATTGTATGAAAAATTAAAAAAAAAAAAGAGCTGGAGAAAGGAGTTAAAACCCTGCTTACTCTCTCACCTCTGCACACCTGGCCAATTGCTGAATGATGTTGATTTGCTTGTTACATTGCCGGTTTTGGAAAGTTACCAAAATTGTTGGACTCAGTCTTCCATTTCTGATGGCGGAAAGGTGTGGGTGGAGGGGGTGACGGGAGGTTTTTGACCTTTTCGATCTCACAAACATTTGGTTTGAAGCATCCTGAAGTTTTTTTTCATCAAAGGTGTACTACTAGAAGAATAACGGCACATAAGAATAGATAGTTGGGGTTTGGATGGACAAATCCGCTTGTCAGAATCTGCACCAGTCTTTAATTCTAGAGAGTCCATCACTGCTTGTCTGAAGATATCACAGTCTTTTAACCTGAATTCAGCTGTTTGCCAACCTTTCCACAGTTTCTCTGGTACATTTAAAGTGTGCAGGATGTTGCTGTCTGCAGTCTGCCAAAGAGGAGAATAAAGTAGAACCAAAATGTTTTGTGGGTATTTTGACATTTTGGTCATAAGCCTGTAAACAAGGTATAAAAGTTTTCTGTGCAAACTGGGAAAACTGCACTGAAGTTTTGACCAGGGGTGTAGTGCTAAGTACCGGAGAAAGGCCATCACGCTTCACTTTTTAATTTTCTTTTTTCAAACTCATATTAATGTGTAACAATATTTGAGTCGAAACATTCTGTAATAATCCCTGAAAAAAGGCTGCATGATCTAAACTTGACAAATGATGTAAATTAGACATAATTGATTGATTAGGTAGTGTAAGGACGACTGGACCACAGATATTGTGTGAACATTTAAGAACAAGGATCCAAGAGCCATTTAAACTGTTTATTGATTAAGGGAGTACATGTATAATGTCAAAGGAATAGCTCGTGGAGGAACAGGAACTCTTCAGAAGAAGCCAATTTCTGGATTGTCAATCTAAAACACTGCAAAACTCTGTTATGTGGCAAAAGGAAAAGTCTCAGAATCAAGTTGGTGTTTACTTCCATGAAGAATTTCTGTCATGTCCATCCACTGTGAATTTGGTTTCAGCTGTGATAGAAATTCCCCAATTAAGTGGCATTTTCAAGCGTATTTTCAAAATTTCTTGCATGACCAAAAGGTCCATGAAATGTGCTCAGTGCACAACTGTCCATATAAATTTGTTTGGTTATGTTTATTTCATGTATTCCTCCTCTTCACAGGGTCTAATAGGCCTTTTTCATGCAACATAGTTTGACATGTCACAGTAGGAAAAAACCCATTCCATTTAGCTGCTTCGGTTTCAGAGACTCACTGTCACACTGTCATGGCTTACTGGGACACATGAATAGAGCAGAGACACGGCCTATTTATGTAACAGGCCGTTTTCACAGGCCTAATAAGTTCTATCATAGGACTGTGGTCGGATTGTGTCTTCTATTCCCTGTGCCAGACAGGCTTTGAACACAAAATGACTGCAGCAGGGAACACTTGTTAATTGTTATTTGCTCTCTGGTATTTATCTGCTGCTACCTGCTCATCTGCACTGTTGTATGTTGTGCATGCTGTATGTTTTTAATGCTGTGTTGTATTATGCAGATTGTATGTATTTTTTTTTTTTTACTGTACTTAGGGAAAAGCCAGACAAATTTCCACTTAGGTGGACTATAAAGTCAAATCAATCAGTCAATCAATCAATCAATCAATCAATCAATCAATCAATCAATCAAACACACCTTTGTCAGTTCATTCATTAAGACAGAACTTGAGACACTAAATTTGGTTCAGTGCTACCTAAAAATACTTTGACAGCCTCCACCCATGAGGCCTTGAAGTTGCGCCAGACAAATAAATACAAATATATTTCCAATTGCTCTTTGAATCACATATTGAAACACTCATAACTGGCTTCATAACAATTCTTGGTTCAATACATTCACCTGCATTTCAGTCTGGTTTCCATGTGAGGGCAGCAGTGCACTGTACCTACAGTATATGATATTCCCATCAGCCCGGCCATCTCTGGAAGAAAGGTCTGTTTTTAAAAATGGCCTGGAAAATAATATCACTCACTCCGCCTCTCACAAAACTGATGCATTTGCACTTAAAAGTGTTGACCTGCTGGTTTGATACCCACTCTTCACAACACATCATTTTCATCGCAACAACATGAACAGTTGAATTTTGAGCTGAGGTGACAGAAAGGATGATAAGGCATTAGAGAGTTACCAGATACCTGCATGAAAATGGTCCATCTTTTTATCATCTTGCTTAAAGTTGGTAAAACGCTGTTTATATCTGAATCAAAATGTGATTTAGTTGTAAGTAAATCAACCAAAGAATTGGCATAATTTGCCAAGGAGGACCTGAATGCACAAGTTTGAATCCTGTAGCTACTGACTGCAGCCATGAAGAGAGAAAAAAAGAAGAAGAAAAAAAGGAACATAGAAACAAGGCCACTTGGTTGCTTGCCCAGGGAAAACCAGTCATCAAATTAGTCACTGACCATGTTTACATGGGCAATAATGTGATGTGTTTCCATTTAGTTTTGCAACAAGTGATTATTGCTTATTGGTGCTGTCAGAAATATGAATTGCAACTTCCAGTGCACCACAGGCGTTTTTCCCAGGAAACTCTAAGTGTTTGGAAATGTACAAAGCTTCCATGAACTGTCCAGTCTGAATCATTAGTTTCATTCAACCAGTTTTCACAGAGAATAGCAAAACAGAAATTTCAGAATTTTATGAAAATTAAAAGTAATTAAAGAGAAACAAGAACAGCCTTCTCCACCTTCACCTGTCAATTAACAGAACTGCCAGCAGACAGGTAACAACACTGTGCTGTTTGCCTGCCAGCATTTGATCTGCTGAGGCAAAACACAAGGTTAAACCTCTTGAAAGTCACGGCTGTTGCCCGCTGTGATCTCCATGGCCGGTGGCGTGCGTCACCTGTCCTGGCTGTCACCGGCAACCCTGGGACATCGCCATGGCGACAGCCTCATTATAGGGATAACTCTGCAGGCTGAAAATATTTCCGTTATGTTCCTCGTGATGTTGTGATGTGCAGTGGTGACCGGGGAGACACTTTTGCAAAGTTTTAACTTCTGAGCTACAGGCTGTGAGATATTTCATTCACGTACGACCTGCAGGCTAAAGATGGGGCAGAGGAAACAGTTACCACGGTGACAAACCGCAGTGGCCTTGGCTCCTGAGCTCCTGTGGTTTATCGCTACGTGGCTGATGCTTAGGCTGTCTAATCCACCCAGCTCTTCAGTGGCTCACATCTTGACTGCATGACATTAGGGTTAGGGTGAATGAGTGGTTTGAGGAATGAAGAAAATTTCCAGAATAGGTTGATGAATTTAATGATATTAAATGCTTTTCAAAAATGTATTGTTAACAGATTAGTGCACAGAGAGACAGGACACACACACATAGGGAGGGGTTGGCATGCAACAAAGGTCCAAAACCAGGACTGAACCATTTTTGCTGCAATTATGGTGAATGTGTCTTTACCACAGTTAACACATAAGTTGTCTTGGCTGAAAAAGCTTTGAAGAGTATACTTATTCCGTCCGTTGTCAAGACTTAGATGAGAAGATCTCTACTACTCTCATACCTGACAATCTAACCCTGTCAGTTATGAAGATTTAGCTAAAAGATGGTTAGCTTAGCACAAAGACTGGAAACAGGTGGAAACGTCAAGCCTTACTCTGTCCAAAGGAAACTAAATCTGCCTATACACCGGCACCTCTGCAGTTCAGCATGTTACTGTATTTGTTTATTGTTTTGTTTTTTTTACAATACTGAATACTGGTTTTACAGGGATTTATGTACAGGACAGTTTCGTGACAGCTACTTCCTGAGGTCTTGTCTTTAAAATGTTTCATTTCTGTACTTTCCCTTCTAAACATCCATGAACCATACTTATAGTAATAGTTCAACATTTTAAGAAATACGCTTATTCCCATTAAAGCAAAAAGCACAATGAAAGAATTACCTGCAATCATTAACTGTAAGATCCATTAATCAGCATCTACATTATATAACAAGTACCACCTGATGTACACTTTTATGTCAAGTGTGATAAATGAACATACATGGCCATGGAGGGAATACAAGCCTGAACTCTGAGAGCTTCAGTACAGCTCTCTATACCAACTGAACTGACTGAAATAAGCTCAATAACCCTGAGCAGAAGATAAAATCGCTCTCTAAGCTGAGTTTTTTTTTTCACTCTGCAGCTCCAGGAAGGTTATATTAAGAGATTGTGATCTTCCAGCCGCGCCACCTTGCGTATAGTACCAGTGGATCTTTCATCCGGTATCTCCAGCTCTTTTACAGATACTTTACCTCCATATTGGTCAAATTAAATGTATTAATATCTTCTGCTGGGATGCTTATTTGGTTCCTTGAGGTGAAATGGAGCAGTGTGAGTATTTATATGATGGTACAAGCTGATATATGGGCTAGAAATGGTAAATGAAGCTCTCCTTTTACTAGTTCCTCGTCCTTGAAATTTATAGCACCTCTCAAATGTGTTCATTCATGAGTGCTCTCGGCTGGACAGTCAGACACACTCACTGTGTGTTTATAGCTCTGTGATATTCATCAGGGTCAAAGTGTCTGTCTCACTTGACTGACATCTGTTTGAGCCAATAATTAATAGCTTAATAATTGATGTGTCCATCATTTGGGCAAGGTGATTATAGAGAGGTTAGGTCAGTCTGTAATGCATGCTAATGAGAGGTCACCAAAACGACCTCCGTAGAGCTTCATACTGTACACAGTCCATGGCGTCCAGGAACTGATGAATATTTCACTGTTAATAGTTTCTGCTTCTGTTACCTTTAACACAGTGAAGTGTTATTTTAACTTTCTGCTCTCAGAACCAGCAGCAAGTTTTCAAGGACTTAAGTTTGACTTTAACTCATTTATATTCATTCAAGTTGAATATCCACTCAGCTAATGCAATAGCCATAGCTGGTGTACGTTTGTATGGTGAAGACAATTTTAGATGATATTAATTTTCTCAAATCAATAAAACTGGTGCCCAGACATGACAAATTATTCCCTAAATTTGCAGCAGTAGTTGTGTTTTCAATACTAATTTCTTTCACACACCTTGAAAATGATTCAATTAATTTCTCAATGAACCAATTGGACTTAATAGTTTTAATTTGACCTTAGTCTGAGATAGTTGAATATATATCAGGTTTGAAACATAGTATTGCGTTATTACATCTCTTTGCAAAGATGTATGGCTGAGCACTAATTAAAAGAAAGCAATGGTGTATTACAACTCTGTTTTTAATTTCGTAGGTCTGACCATCAGTTATAATAAATTGTACTTGTACTGGTGAAAAGAAAGTATCAAAACATCAATATATAAAGTTTTAAATTCTTGCTAGGAGTTTCCAAAAGACTTTGACCCAATGTCAATAATCATGAATCAATGAAACACTTAAAATTATCTTTTTTTTCAAAGAATTTTCGACACTGTATTACATGAAATCCGTCAAAACCCTTGTAAATACTTAAAAGAGCATGCAAGTGATGTATTATTGCATTTCCCAGAAGTATCCTGAATTTATTTCCAAGTATAAGTCAAGCTATGTACAACCTGGATCCAAATTATGATTAACATCACCCAGTACACAATGGTAGGAAACTAAAGAAACATTTATTTTCCCAAATATTTTTGACATAGTGTTAAACAAGCTCAAGATTTACCTTAAAACCTCATCACAAATTCATTGTTACTTGTACAATGTAATGTGCATAGGCATAGCAAGGCATTAAAGCCTCATAGAAAAAAGTCATAAAAACGACATAGTATACTAAGGCATAAAACGTCATAGTATACTAAGGCATAAAAAGTCATAAAAACGACATAGTATAGTAAGGCATAAAACGTCATAGTATAGTAAGGCATAAAAAGTCATAAAAACGTCATAGTATAGTAAGGCATAAAAAGTCATAAAAACGTCATAGTATAGTAGGGCATAAAACGTCATAAAAACGACATATTATAATAAGGCATAAAAACGACATAGTATACTAAGGCATAAAAAGTCATAAAAATGACATAGTATAGTAAGGCATAAAAAGTCATAAAAACGTCATAGTATAGTAGGGCATAAAATGTCAAAAAAATGTCATAGTATAGTAAGGCATAAAAATGTCATATTGTATTAAGGCATAAAAAGTCATAAAAACGACATAGTATACTAAGGCATAAAACGTCATAATATACTAAGGCATAAAAAGTCATAAAAACGACATAGTATAGTAAGGCATAAAAAGTCATAAAAACGACATAGTATAGTAAGGCATAAAACGTCATAGTATAGTAAGGCATAAAAAGTCATAAAAACGTCATAGTATAGTAAGGCATAAAAAGTCATAAAAACGACATAGTATAGTAAGGCATAAAACGTCATAGTATAGTAAGGCATAAAATGTCAAAAAAATGTCATAGTATAGTAAGGCATAAAAATGGCATATTGTAATAAGGCATAAAAAGTCATAAAAACGACATAGTATAGTAAGGCATAAAAAGTCATAAAAACGACATAGTATAGTAAGGCATAAAACGTCATAGTATAGTGAGGCATAAAATGTCAAAAAAATGTCATAGTATAGTAAGGCATAAAAATGGCATATTGTAATAAGGCATAAAAACTCATAAAAACGACATAGTATACTAAGGCATAAAACGTCATAGTATAGTAAGGCATAAAAAGTCATAAAAACGTCATAGTATAGTAGGACATAAAATGTCAAAAAAATGTCATGGTATAGTAAGGCATAAAAATGTCATAATGTAATAAGGCATATAAAGTCATAAAAATGTCATAGTATGGTAAGACATAAAAAGTCATAAGAACTGCATAGTATTTTATGGCATAAAACGTCATATTATAGTAAGTCATAAAAAGTCATAAAAATGACACAGTATAGTATGGCATAAAAAGTCATCAAAACGACTTAGTATTGTATGGCATAAAACGTCATAGCATAGTAAGGCATAAAAAGTCATAAAAACGACACAGTATACTAAGGCATAAAATGTCATAGTATACTAAGGCATGAAAAGTCATAAAAATGTCATATTGTAATAAGGCATAAAAAGTCATAAAAACGACATAGTATACTAAGGCATAAAACGTCATAGTATAGTAAGGCATAAAAAGTCATAAAACGACATAGTATTGTAATGCATAAAAATGTCATATTGTAATAAGGCATAAAAAGTCATAAAAATGTCATAGTATAGTAAAGCATAAAAAGTCATAAAAGGTCATAGTATAGTAATGCATAAAAAGTCATAAGAACGACTTAGTATACTAAGGCATAAAAAGTCATAAAAACTGCATAGTATTTTATGGCATAAAACGTCATATTATAGTAAGTCATAAAAAGTCATGAAAATGACACAGTATAGTATGGCATAAAAAGTCATCAAAACGACACAGTATACTAAGGCATAAAATGTCATAGTATACTAAGGCATAAAAAGTCATAAAAACGTCATAGTATAGTAGGGCATAAAATGTCATCAAAACGACTTAGTATTGTATGGCATAAAACGTCATAGCATAGTAAGTCATAAAAAGTCATAAAAATGACACAGTATAGTATGGCATAAAAAGTCATCAAAACGACTTAGTATTGTATGGCATAAAACGTCATAGCATAGTAAGTCATAAAAAGTCATAAAAATGACACAGTATAGTATGGCATAAAAAGTCATCAAAACGACTTAGTATTGTATGGCATAAAACGCCATAGCATAGTAAGGCATAAAAAGTCATAACAGCGACATGGTATTGCATGGCATAAAACGTCATAGTATAGTAAGGCATAAAAAGTCATAAAAACGACACAGTATACTAAGGCATAAAATCTCATAGTATACTAAGGCATAAAAAGTCAAAAAAACGACATAGTATAGTAAGGCATAAAAAGTCATAAAAACGACATAGTATAGTAAGGCATAAAACGTCATAGTATAGTGGGGCATAAAATGTCAAAAAAATGTCTTAGTATAGTAAGGCATAAAAATGTCATATTGTAATAAGGCATAAAAAGTCAGAAAAATGTCATAGTATAGTAAAGCATGAAAGGTCATAAAAGGTCATAGTATAGTAATGCATAAAAAGTCATAAAAACGACATATAGTGAGGCATAAAAAGTCATAAAAACGACTTAGTATACTAAGGCATATAAAGTCATGAAAACGGCATAGTATGGTAAGGCATAAAAACATCTCAGTATAGTAAGGCATAAAACGTCATAGTATAGTAAGGCATAAAAAGTCATAAAAACGACATATTACAGTAAGGCATAAAAGTCATGAAAACGACATAGTATTGTATGGCATAAAACATCATAGTATAGTAAGGCATAAAAAGTCATAAAAACGACATAGTATTGTATGGCATAAAACGTCATAGTATTATAAGGCATAAAAAGTCATAAAAACGTCATAGTATAGTAAGGCATAAAAAGTCATAAAAATGACATAGTATAGTAAGGCATAAAAAGTCATAAAAATGACATAGTATAGTAAGGCATAAAAAGTCATAAAAACGACATATTACAGTAAGGCATAAAAAGTCATGAAAACGACATAGTATTGTATGGCATAAAATATCATTGTATAGTAAGGCATAAAAAGTCATAAAAACGTCATAGTATAGTGGGGCATAAAATGTCAAAAAAATGTCTTAGTATAGTAAGGCATAAAAATGTCATATTGTAATAAGGCATAAAAAGTCAGAAAAATGTCATAGTATAGTAAAGCATGAAAGGTCATAAAAGGTCTTAGTATAGTAAGGCATAAAACGTCATAGTATAGTAAGGCATAAAAAGTCATAAAAACGACATATTACAGTAAGGCATAAAAGTCATGAAAACGACATAGTATTGTATGGCATAAAACATCATAGTATAGTAAGGCATAAAAAGTCATAAAAACGACATAGTATTGTATGGCATAAAACGTCATAGTATTATAAGGCATAAAAAGTCATAAAAACGTCATAGTATAGTGAGGCATAAAAAGTCATAAAAACGACATATAGTGAGGCATAAAAAGTCATAAAAACGAGTTAGTATACTAAGGCATATAAAGTCATGAAAACGGCATAGTATGGTAAGGCATAAAAACATCTCAGTATAGTAAGGCATAAAACGTCATAGTATAGTAAGGCATAAAAAGTCATAAAAACGACATATTACAGTAAGGCATAAAAGTCATGAAAACGACATAGTATTGTATGGCATAAAACATCATAGTATAGTAAGGCATAAAAAGTCATAAAAACGACATAGTATTGTATGGCATAAAACGTCATAGTATTATAAGGCATAAAAAGTCATAAAAACGTCATAGTATAGTAAGGCATAAAAAGTCATAAAAATGACATAGTATAGTAAGGCATAAAAAGTCATAAAAATGACATAGTATAGTAAGGCATAAAAAGTCATAAAAACGACATATTACAGTAAGGCATAAAAAGTCATGAAAACGACATAGTATTGTATGGCATAAAACATCATTGTATAGTAAGGCATAAAAAATCATAAAAACGACATAGTATAGTAAGGCATAAAACGTCATAGTATAGTAAGGCATAAAAAGTCATAAAAACGTCATAGTATAGTAAGCATAAAAAGTCATAAAAATGACATAGTATAGTAAGGCATAAAAAGTCATAAAAATGACATAGTATAGTAAGGCATAAAAAGTCATAAAAACGACATATTACAGTAAGGCATAAAAAGTCATGAAAACGACATAGTATTGTATGGCATAAAACATCATTGTATAGTAAGGCATAAAAAATCATAAAAACGACATATTATAGTAAGATATGAAAAGTCATAAAAACGACATAGTATAGTAAGGCACAAAAAGTCATAAAAAATTCATAGTAAAGTAATGCATAAAAAGTCAAAAAAACGACATATTATAGCAAGGCATAAAAAGTCATAGTATAGTAAAGCATAAAAAGTCATAAAAATGACATAGTATAGTAAGGCATAAAAAGTCATAAAAACGACATAGTATAGAAAGGCATAAAAAGTCATAAAAACGACATTGTATCGTATGGCACAAAACGTCATAGTATAGTAAGGCATAAAAAGTCATTAAAACGACATAGTATAGTAAGGCATAAAACATCATAGTAAAGTGAGGCATAAAAAGTCATAAAAACGTCATAGTATAGTAAGGCATAAAAAGTCATAAAAACGTCAAACTATAGTATGGCATAAAAAGTCATAAAAACAACATAATATAGTAAGGCATAAAACGTCATAAAAATGACATATTATAATAAGGCATAAAACGTCATAAAAATGACATATTATAATAAGGCATAAAAACGACATAGTATAGTAAGGAATAAAAAGTCATAACAACGACATAGTATAGTAAGGCATAAAAACATCTCAGTATAGTAAGGCATAAAACGTCATAAAAACTTCATCGTAAAGTAATGCATAAAAAGTGATAAAAACGACATATTATAGCAAGGCATAAAATGTCATAGTATACTAAGGCATAAAAAGTCATAAAAACGACATAGTATATAAAGGCAGAAAAAGTCATAAAAACGACATAGTATAGTAAGGCAGAAAAAGTCATAAAAATGACATAGTATTGTATGGCATAAAATGTCATAGTATAGTAAGGCATAAAAAGTCATAAAAACGTCATAGTATAGTAAGGCATAAAAAGTCATAAAAATGTCATAGTAAAGTAAGGCATAAAAAGTCATAAAAACGTCATAGTATAGTAAGGCATAAAAAGTCATAAAAACGACATATTACAGTAAGATATGAAAAGTCATAAAAACGACATAGTATAGTAAGGCATAAAAAGTCATAAAAACGACATTGTATAGTAAGGCACAAAAAGTCATAGTATAGTAAGGTATCAAAAGTTTTAAAAACGACATAGTATAGTAAGGCATAAAAAGTCATAGTATAGTAAGGCATAAAAAGTCATAAAAACGTCATAGTATAGTAAGACATAAAAAGTCATAAAAACGACATAGTATTGTATGGCATAAAAACGTCATAGTATAGTAAGGCATATAAAGTCATGAAAACGACATAGTATTTTATGGCATAAAACATAATAGTATAGTAAGGCATAAAAAGTCATAAAAACGACATAGTATACTAAGGCATAAAAGTCATAAAAACGTCATAGTATAGTAAGGCATAAAACATCATTGTATAGTAAGGCATAAAAAGTCATAAAAATGACATAGTATAGTAAGGCATAAAAAGTCATAAGAACAACATAATATAGTAAGGCATAAAACGTCATAGTGTAGTAATGCATAAAACGTCATAAAAATGACATAGTATCCTATGGCATAAAACGTCATAAAAACGTCATAGTATAGTAAGGCATAAAAAGTCATAAAAACGACATGCTATTGTATGGCATAAAACGTCATAGTATAGTAAGGCATAAAAAGTCATAAAAACGACATAGTATAGTAAGGCATAAAATGTCATAGTATAGTAAGGCATAAAAAGTCATAAAAACGTCATAGTATAGTATGGCATAAAACATAATAGTATAGTAAGCATAAAAAGTCATAGTATAGTATGGCATAAAACGTCATAGTATAGTAAGGCATATAAAGTCATGAAAACGACATAGTATTTTATGGCATAAAACATAATAGTATAGTAAGGCATAAAAAGTCATAAAAACGACATAGTATACTAAGGCATAAAAGTCATAAAAACGTCATAGTATAGTAAGGCATAAAACATCATTGTATAGTAAGGCATAAAAAGTCATAAAAATGACATAGTATAGTAAGGCATAAAAAGTCATAAGAACAACATAATATAGTAAGGCATAAAAACGTCATAGTGTAGTAATGCATAAAACGTCATAAAAATGACATAGTATCCTATGGCATAAAACGTCATAAAAACGTCATAGTATAGTAAGGCATAAAAAGTCATAAAAACGACATTGTATCGTATGGCACAAAACGTCATAGTATACTAAGGCATAAAAAGTCATAAAAACGACATAGTATAGAAAGGCATAAAAAGTCATAAAAACGACATTGTATCGTATGGCACAAAACGTCATAGTATAGTAAGGCATAAAAAGTCATTAAAACGACATAGTATAGTAAGGCATAAAACATCATAGTATAGTGAGGCATAAAAAGTCATAAAAAAAACGTCATACTATAGTATGGCATAAAAAGTCATAAAAACAACATAGTATAGTAAGGCATAAAACGTCATAAAAACGACATGCTATTGTATGGCATAAAACGTCATAGTATAGTAAAGCAGAAAAATTCATAAAAACAACATAGTATAGTAAGGCATAAAACGTCATAAAAAGGACATGCTAATGTATGGCATAAAATGTCATAGTATAGTAAGGCAGAAAAAGTCATAAAAACGTCATAAAAACGACATAGTATAGTAAGGCATAAAACGTCATAAAAAGGACATGCTAATGTATGGCATAAAATGTCATAGTATAGTAAGGCATAAAAAGTCATAAAAACGTCATAGTATAGTAAGGCATAAAAAGTCATAAAAATGTGATAGTATAGAAAGGCATAAAAAGTCATAAAAACGTCATAGTATAGTAAGGCATAAAAAGTCATAAAAACGCCATAGTATAGTAAGGCATAAAAAGTCATAAAAACGTCATAGTATAGTAAGGCATAAAAAGTCATAAAAACGTCATAGTATAGTAAGGCATAAAAAGTCATAAAAACATCATAGTATAGTAAGGCATAAAAAGTCATAAAAATGACATAGTATAGTAAGGCATAAAAAGTCATAAAAACGACATATTACAGTAAGATATGAAAAGTCATAAAAACGACATAGTATACTAAGGCATAAAACGTCATAATATACTAAGGCATAAAAAGTCATAAAAACGACATAGTATAGTAAGGCATAAAAAGTCATAAAAACGACATAGTATAGTAAGGTATAAAAAGTCATAAAAACGTCATAGTATAGTAGGGCATAAAATGTCAAAAAAATGTCATAGTATAGTAAGGCATAAAAATGTCATATTGTAATAAGGCATAAAAAGTAATAAAAACGACATAGTATACTAAGGCATAAAACGTCATAGTATAGTAAGGCATAAAAAGTCATAAAAATGTCATAGTATAGTAGGACATAAAATGTCAAAAAAATGTCATGGTATAGTAAGGCATAAAAAGTCATAAAAATGACATAGTATAGTAAGGCATAAAAAGTCATAAAAACGACATATTACAGTAAGGCATAAAAAGTCATGAAAACGACATAGTATTGTATGGCATAAAATATCATTGTATAGTAAGGCATAAAAAGTCATAAAAACGTCATAGTATAGTGGGGCATAAAATGTCAAAAAAATGTCTTAGTATAGTAAGGCATAAAAATGTCATATTGTAATAAGGCATAAAAAGTCAGAAAAATGTCATAGTATAGTAAAGCATGAAAGGTCATAAAAGGTCATAGTATAGTAATGCATAAAAAGTCATAAAAACGACATATAGTGAGGCATAAAAAGTCATAAAAAACGAGTTAGTATACTAAGGCATATAAAGTCATGAAAACGGCATAGTATGGTAAGGCATAAAAAGTCATAAAAACGACATAGTATAGTAAGGCATAAAAAGTCATAAAAACGTCATAGTATAGTAAGGCATAAAACGTCATAAAAACGTCATAGTATAGTAGGGCATAAAAAGTCATAAAAATGACACAGTATAGTATGGCATAAAAAGTCATCAAAACGACTTAGTATAATAAGGCATAAAAACGACATAGTATTGTATGGCATAAAACGTCATAGCATAGTAAGGCATAAAAAGTCATAAAAACGACACAGTATACTAAGGCATAAAATGTCATAGTATACTTAGGCATAAAAAGTCATAACAGCGACATGTTATTGTATGGCATAAAACGTCATAGTATAGTAAGGCATAAAAAGTCATAAAAATGACACAGTATAGTATGGCATAAAAAGTCATCAAAACGACTTAGTATTGTATGGCATAAAACGTCATAGCATAGTAAGGCATAAAAAGTCATAAAAACGACACAGTATACTAAGGCATAAAATGTCATAGTATACTAAGGCATAAAAAGTCATAAAAATGTCATATTGTAATAAGGCATAAAAAGTCATAAAAACGACATAGTATACTAAGGCATAAAACGTCATAGTATAGTAAGGCATAAAAAGTCATAAAAACGTCATAAAAAGTCATAGTATAGTAATGCATAAAATGTCATATTGTAATAAGGCATAAAAAGTCATAAAAATGTCATGGTATAGTAAAGCATAAAAAGTCATAAAAGGTCATAGTATAGTAATGCATAAAAAGTCATAAGAACGACTTAGTATACTAAGGCATAAAAAGTCATAAAAACTGCATAGTATTTTATGGCATAAAACGTCATATTATAGTAAGTCATAAAAAGTCATGAAAATGACACAGTATAGTATGGCATAAAAAGTCATCAAAACGACTTAGTATTGTATGGCATAAAACGTCATAGTATAGTAAGGCATAAAAAGTCATAAAAACGACACAGTATACTAAGGCATAAAATGTCATAGTATACTAAGGCATAAAAAGTCATAAAAACGACATAGTATAGTAAGGCATAAAAAGTCATAAAAACGACATAGTATAGTAAGGCATAAAACGTCATAGTATAGTAAGGCATAAAAACGTCATAGTATAGTAAGGCATAAAAAGTCATAACAGCGACATGTTATTGTATGGCATAAAACGTCATAGTATAGTAAGGCATAAAAAGTCATAAAAATGACACAGTATAGTATGGCATAAAAAGTCATCAAAACGACTTAGTATTGTATGGCATAAAACGTCATAGCATAGTAAGGCATAAAAAGTCATAAAAACGACACAGTATACTAAGGCATAAAATGTCATAGTATACTAAGGCATAAAAAGTCATAAAAATGTCATATTGTAATAAGGCATAAAAAGTCATAAAAACGACATAGTATACTAAGGCATAAAACGTCATAGTATAGTAAGGCATAAAAAGTAATAAAACGACATAGTATTGTAATGCATAAAAATGTCATATTGTAATAAGGCATAAAAAGTCATAAAAATGTCATAGTATAGTAAAGCATAAAAAGTCATAAAAGGTCATAGTATAGTAATGCATAAAAAGTCATAAAAAGTCATAAGGACGACTTAGTATACTAAGGCATAAAAAGTCATAAAAACTGCATAGTATTTTATGGCATAAAACGTCATATTATAGTAAGTCATAAAAAGTCATGAAAATGACACAGTATAGTATGGCATAAAAAGTCATCAAAACGACTTAGTATTGTATGGCATAAAACGTCATAGTATAGTAAGGCATAAAAAGTCATAAAAACGACATATTATAAGGCATAAAAACGACATAGTATACTAAGGCATAAAAAGTCATAAAAACAACATATAGTAAGGCATAAAAAGTCATAAAAACGTCATAGTATAGTAGGGCATAAAACGTCATAAAAACGACATATTATAATAAGGCATAAAAACGACATAGTATAGTAAGGCATAAAAAGTCATAAAAACGACACAGTATACTAAGGCATAAAATGTCATAGTATACTAAGGCATAAAAAGTCATAAAAACGTCATAGTATAGTAAGGCATAAAAAGTCATAGTATAGTAAGGCATAAAACGCCATAAAAACGTCATAGTATAGTAAGGCATAAAATGTCATAGTATAGTAAGGCATAAAACGCCATAAAAACGTCATAGTATAGTAAGGCATAAAATGTCATAGTATAGTAAGACATAAAAAGTCATAAAAACAATAAAACGTCATATTATAGTAAGGCATAAAAAGTCATAGTATAGTAAGGCATAAAAAGTCATAGTATAGTAAGGCATAAAAAGTCATAAAAACGACATAGTATAGTAAGGCATAAAATGTCATAAAAACGACATGCTATTGTATGGCATAAAATGTCATAGTATAGTAAAGCATAAAAAGTCGTAAAAAAGTCATAGTATAGTAAGGCATAAAAAGTCATAAAAAGTCATAGTATAGTAAGGCATAAAAAGTCATAGTATAGTAAGGCATAAAAAGTCATAAAAACGTCATAGTATTGTAAGGCATAAAAAGTCATAGTATATTAAGGCATAAAAAGTCATAAAAACGTCACAGCATAGCAAGGCATACAAACGTTATAGTATAGCAACGCAAACATTTTTATAAAAATGTCCTAGTATATTAAGGCATAAAAACGTCATAGTATAAAAAGGCATAAAATGTCATAAAAATGTCATAGTATAGCAAGGCATAAAAACTTCATAGTATAGCAAGGCATTAAAACGTCATAGTATAGTATGGCAAAAAATGTCATTGTATATTTAGACATAAAATGTCATAAAAGTTTTATAATATAGCAAGGCATAAAAACGTTGATGTATAGTAAGGTATAAAGATTTTAAAAAATGTCACATTATAGTATGGCACAAAATTTCATAAAAACGTCATTACATAGTAAGACAGAAAAACGTCAAAATCGTCATATTATAGTAATGTGTAAAAACATCATAGTATAGTAAGGCAAAACATGTCATAAAAATGTCATAGTATAATTAAGGCATAAAATGTAATAAAAACATCACAGTATAGTAAGGCATAAAATGTCATAAAAACGTCACAGTATAGTAAGGCATAAAAACGTAAATAAACATCATAGAATAGTGAGGCATATAAAGTCATAAAAACGACAGTTTAAACAAACAACATGTACCATGTTCAGTCAGTAAACTTTAGGGGTGCTGGTAAGTGGTCTTTGTTTCCACTGTTTCTCAATGTATCCAGTCTCTGCTGCTAGGTATAGCTTTATATTTATTACACTTAGATAAGAGTGGGGGTTCAATCCGACTACCAGTGAATAAGTGTGTTTCCAAAAATGTCAAACTATTCCTTTAACTGTCCTCATTTTGGACTTTACTTGGGACTTCACAGCCAATTACGCAACTTGTGACTTGCAAAAACAGCGACTTTGTCCCACCACTGGTTCATTCTGCAGTCTTACCAACGTTTACTCATGTATAGTTAGTGAACTTCAAACCGCATCAGAATCAGATGGACAGTTAAATTGATTTTCTGTGTCAGCTGCTTAGTGTGAGTCACAATAACAGCAGAAGGCCGTGCTGTCTATATTCATGAGCACTGTGCTAACACAGCTGTCAGACAAGTCCTTGAAACTTTTTGGATTGCACTTCATGTACCCGTGTTCTTAGCACAGTCCTGGAGTTTTCAAGAGCCAGATCCAAACTATAGCGTCTCACTGTGAGACTCTTCACTACCTGGGGGTTAACTCATCACACTGCAGTAGAAATGAGTATCTGTACACCATCTGGTTTTTTTAGTGTATCTGCTTTTCAAAAAAAAAAAATGGATACAGAGAAACACGGAGCATCAATGACCAATACTCATATGAAATAAATGATATTATATGATTTACACTAAATGATCAGAAACAGTGATTTTGACCTTGATTTTGTTCTATTCATGTGTTTTTCCGCCATTTTTTTCATTCTTTTTAAAAACCTTTTTTCCCTGCCTTGCAGTTTGAAAACCACACGGCCCCTGTTCGAACCGCATAGGTGATACAGTTGATGGCTGTCGCTGTGGGGCTGGATGTTCTCAGGGATAATTAGTTTGTTGTGGGGCACCGTGGATAATGTCATTTCCTGGTCTTGCGGGTGCAGTGGAGTGGAGATTTGCAGATTTCTTGTCTGTAGCTGGGTAGGTTTTGCAGGAAAGGGTAGAGAACGTTACCTCTGGTACATCACTGTCTCCACATGGTGATGGAGGCTGGTAGGATTTTAGTAGAGCAGTCTGGAGTGAAGCCCTCTCCTCAACGATGCCTAAAAACTTAGAACGCAATGGCCAAATTCAAATTAGATCTATATGTCTTCAGCACAAATTTATCACGGCGCTGCACACACTGCTCCTTAATGTGTCTATTTGAATGATTTCAGTCTGTACGTGTGTGTGGGTGGATGTGGATTATTATGCATACCTATGTGCGCACTGTGCCTGTGTGTATGTGTGTGTGTGTGTGTGTGTGTGTGTACTTTAAGTTAAGTCTCCAACCTTTTGCTCTGAACTTATTTTGGTCCTCAGTGAGTCACATGAAAAAATTGCAAAGGTGCTCTGAGATCAAACCTTTCAGTGACTCCTCTGCAAACCTTCCCTCTTTATCTTTCTTTACTGGAGTCTTAAAAGCAGTCTGCACACACACACACAAACACACACACAGGACACTAAAACCAGAGAGCTTTTAATGCAGGTGTTCTGTCAAAATCACATGCGAGACAGTGTTTCAAAGTGACTCGCTGACTGGGAGCGAGGCTTTTTGTAAACCACGAATGTCCGGATGAAGTAAAAATGTCAAAGCCTTAATGGGCTGGAATGTTAATTGAGGCATTTATCACGATGTTGAATCAAAGCTTTTACATGGACATGGAAGTGAGCTGCCCGGACCTGCCCGGCTCTGCCAAGAATCCCGGGGGCATTGTCAGTGCTGCTCATGTCGAGAGTCTGTTACATCGTGCCTGAGTGCTGTGGCCTTTAGGGGCTTTCTCCTCTCAACCGCCTATAAATGAAAAATGAAAAACCAACTCAATATAAGTAATGACAAGCAATGAACTTCTTTCTTGTTACTGTGACAGAGAAGCATGAAATGATGAATCTGACAGGGGAATTTGGCCGGCACACACTTTGACTGTGCCAAGCAGGTAGCTTGCATATAAATCACCTCCCTGCACACTGAAACGAATGAGGGCGACTGCAGAGATGAAGACCACATGGAGGTGAATCTATAGCAAGTAACTGATTCCAATAACACTTAATGTTGTGTTTTAGCTTAATTGAATTTACTCACTTCCATGAAAAAGTAGGTTTTACATGGAGGACTTGTATATCCCACAGGAAATTTAGGTTGCCCAGTATTTCTGAAACAGATGTCTACATGCTCTTAAACACGGCCGCGGGCTTGTAACCTCAGTACAGGGCTTGTAACTTTGGTAACACTCATAAATAACTTTGTCAGACTGTGTGTGTCGTTATCATTTTATTGGTTGAAGAGTCAGAGCTTGTTGTAATTCACCCATAACCAAGCATATAATAAGGTGACGAGTGAGGTGATGCTTTTATTCTGTTGCTCTCTTTGTGCATCACCGTGTTTAAGGAAATGTCATCTAAGAAAGAACAGTTTTGATCAGAGGAGCTGAAAATGTCACACAATTATGACTCAGGATCCATGACAACAGATCCGCTGGAAAAGAATTTTTCATATATTTCAGGATCATAATGAGCTGTGTGTTTTGCTTTCAGCTCCATCAGGCCTGATGATAATGACATCCAGGTTTTGCCCACTAAGAGCTAATCAAATGAATAAATTCTTCTTTTTGCACCGGATCAGTTTTCCCAGGTTTTTAAGCTACAAATGTAGTTATAATAATGAGGCCTTTGATTTTCCTCTTACTCCTCTTGACTGGCACACTCACTCTGTTTATATCTGCATCACAGCTGCCATTTAAATGATCTCAACTTACTGCCAGTCTTAATCTTATAAACTCTATACAGTCATTTTAGCCTGGTGATCAGAGGGAATTACCATTTTATGTCACCTCATATCATGTCGTTGTTATTTTCAGCTGATACTTAAGTATCAGTTATTGCCTTTTTTATGTTGATCAAGGAAATATAACAATTTAAAGGTCATTATTTCTTTTATTTGACAATTTCCTCTGTATTTGCCGCCATTTTTCCTGCTCTGAAGATGATCTCCTCATTCTTCATCAAAGCTCAGATAAACTTGGTTGTTTTTGCAACCAAGGAAGTTGGAGAACCAGGAGGAAACCCACGCAGGCGCGAGGACAACATGCAGACTCCACACAGGAAGACCTCAGCCGGCCGGCGGGTTCAATCCCAGGGGTTATTGGGGTTAAAATAAGTACTTCCTTAACAGTAGATGATCTTTGTTGTCATGGTTACAGTAATAACATCATGGTTAACTGCTCTCCTGTGTCATATTCCTGTGATTTGTTAACCCATCCATCCACCCCAGCCTTCTACTGACATGGACTTTGTTTTTTTCTTTATACTACGTCACCGCCCTTTTCCCTTTTGCTGCTGTCATAATTACTACGACCACTAGATGTCGCCTAGCAACAAAACATAAATATGGGTCATAATAACCTGCTACACAAACGACCTATGGGCTCATTTTTTTTTACAGGAGATCTTCAGGCTGGGAAATAAAAATTACAAAATTATGATTTTATGTTTGAGTACTTACTTTATTTTTAATATCAATTGGATCCTTGAACTATTAAAAAACTAAGTGAACAAATAAACTAAATAAATCTAACTAGATTTATTTTATTTTTATTATTTATATATATATATATAGCTTGCAAAATATATATATTATTATTTATTATATATCTTTTATTTTATTTCTTCTTGATTTTTTTTAGCTCTTTTTTTCTTATTCAGAAGGTACGCACTATTCTATTGCTTGACAGTTGTTAAAAAATAAATAAATGCTACAATACTGGCTGACTTGCAGTGTTTTTTGTTCACGCTACAGTCTGATGACCTTGAATATGAATAAATAGCTGCTGAATATAAAACAGTACTGAGAGTACATATTCTATTTACTGACTATTGTTTTTCATCATTATTGTATTCATTGTCTTGAAACATGCTTCAGCCAAGGTTCACTTGATTTCAGTAATAGTCTGGTCTTCACCCAGAGCCAAAAACTGAGATTTTCTCTTTTCTGAGTCACACTTAGGCGTAATCTACATTCCAGTGCTCGCTTGGTTGGACGTTCAGCTGCTGACAGAGACAGAGTCAGGCAGTGTTTTTCTGCTGATAGCTCTCCTGCACGGCAGATAAAGAGGCTCCGCATCCCACTTACAGATGTTTGTGATCACTGCTCCAGTGAGATTAAATGGAAGGGAGATGGTGGCCAGAGATTCAACTCACAGAGCAGCGGCCAGGTCCTGAGGCGGCCTGCTGTATTGGTTTTGGAGTGCGAGCGTGGGGCTTTGGTGGAAAGAAGCTCCCTCATCTGGCTGGATGGCCAGCTTTCATGCGTCAGGGAGTTGGGGGGGGGTAGATATGCTACAAACGAGGGATGGATGAATATGGGTTCATGGAAAAGTTCACAGACTGAACAACTGAGTTTAATATGTGCCCTATGAGTGAGTTATGGTGTTGTGGTGAGTTGGGGTCTCTCCAAAATGTCAGAGTTAAGACGCTCAAATCTGCTTTTGTCAGTGATGTTATTTCCTGGATGGAACGACGCCATCTGGGCTTTAAGCTGTAATACATCGTGGATGTATTTATGGTGTGTGCGTGTGCTTACGTGCATCAGTGTCTGTGAATTTTTTGTGTGCGTAGCAAGAAGTAATATATTGGTGGACGTTTGTCTGCCACATGTGTTTTTATTAAAGACTCTGCATATATTTATCTCAATATACTGCGTCTTTGTCAAATGTATTTTAGGTAGGAACAGGATACAGTCTGCAGAAGAATGCACCCTTCATGGGTTAGTTTGACCAGGTGTAGATGTGTTGCCCACTCAACAATCATGTGTTGTCAAGTTGATGAAGACGTTTTCTTAATTTTCTTGTGTTCTGTGTGTTTGAATGTGTTTCTTTAAGCTGCAGTGCGTTGAGCTCACTCAGTCACGATAGTAAATAATTACATTTGCCAGGAGCAACATTTAGATCAGGATTATAGATTAGCCTCTGTATTACAAACACACATTATGATACAAACAAGGGAGCGTGAATGTCCCTGAGAAAAATACTTTGTTAGTAGTGGGAGTGGAGTCATGATAGGAATTTGAAATTGAAAGTATTCTGATTTTGAATTTTGTATTGTCTGAATGTGAATGTGCATTTGTGAAACCCATTGTTGTGAATAATAACCCACAGCAGTTACAAATATGCACCAGGAGTGAACATCCCTGACTTCATGGTGACAAATATATGTTTTATGTGCTGTATTTCTGGATTTCCATATGTTATATGTGCGCTCTGGATTTGCAGTTGTGTTCTGTATGTTACTCAGCAGTTAAAATAACTTTAAAGGAGCTAAATCTATGTTTTTGCTATTGCTACATTGCCAACGTTAGCATTAACAGCTGTTTACTTACCAGTCTAGAAGAAACTTTGTGAGTTCAGCATTAAACTTAATTCCTTTACTCTCCAGTGGTGGACTCTTGTTTTGCTTCTTTTTCTATCATGTCTTTTCTTTTACTGACGTTAGCATGCTAACCAGCTAGCCCCTGCCTGTCTTTCCGATAGCGACTCACTGTAGCCTCCAATCTGCCCTGATGAAGTAGCGCTGCTCAGAGGACCTATTATAACCTTTCTTATTGTAAACACAACAATGGCTGAAGCTTTTGGCAAACGACCATCACCACGGCCCACTTCTGGCAAGAAACCACGTTCGACGGCAGAGAAAACTCACATATAGCACCTTTAATATCCTGCTGGTAGATTTCAACACACTGCACAAACTGAGGTTCTTTAGGCACCGACCGTTACCATGACTACATGTGACAGCAGCCACTGACCTACACAGAAGCACTCGCGTTAACAAATTAGGACTCTTTTTATTTGAAATTGTTCACCTTTTACACACTGACAGTTAATATACACAAGCCTTTGTGGTCCCTCTGGCCTGAGACATGATCAGTGACAATGTGTGCTGGATATCGACTGGGATGGCTTATGGTGGATGGGAAGCTCTCTCACGCACACACACACACACACACACACACACACACACACACACACACACACAGATAATGCAAGGACGAATACAAAAACACACATTACGACACATACTCTAACCATCTAACACAGTCTAGCCATCTAATGTAGACATCAACAGAGGAGGGGCTTAAAGTGCATACAGGAACAGAGGAGGGCTTTGCTCGCTCTTATGATCAGTAACAGCCTTTTAAATTATGAGCGACAGTAATCCTCCACTAAAGCAATGATCTTAGTGCCACGCTGTATCTTTACAAAAAGCACATCCCTACCGTATTTTTAGCTCAAACTGTGCCTTACATCATGAAATAATGACACTGCATAGTTCACGGGGTTAGTCTTATACATTATTGCGGTACAATGTAGGTCCAAGTCTGGGGTCTGGGTGTGAGCCACGGGCTGCAGGATGGCACAGAAAGCATGTACTGTCCAGGTTTCAGTGGGATTAGAGAAATAAATCCATCACCAGAAAGCGCCCAATGCTCGTCATCCAGTCTAGCTTTGAATGCAGGATAATCCATATGAGGACAGGTGAGAGGTTTGATCTCGGTGTGAAGATGTTCAGTATCCTGGATGCATAGAAGGAGTACAGGTACTGACACGACTCCTTGGCCTGGTGTGGGTGAAGCACATGGTTTGGTCCTTGACGGGAGGTGGGGCAGCTCCGCCCAGGTCAAACAACAGGTCAATAAGGGGCAAATAGGACCTGTGGGTGGGAGGTCCTGACAGGCCCAGGGGCCGGGCGGAGCAGGGCAGCGGGGAGGGTCTGTGTCTGGAAGAGGGCAGTGGTCGGGGCGTGGTTAGTGGCGTGGTTCGTGCGGTGCGTGAAAGAGTTGCCGATGGCGGCGGCGGCGGCTGCTGCCACTGCTGCCAAGTGAGCAGGTATGATCTGGGCGGACAGATGCTGACACTGGCGCTCCTTTCCCAAGGTCAGCTTTATCTGGTGAAAGGAGACAAAATACACTTAATACAATCTGTATTTACACAGAGTAGATGAAATAACGGACACACTAAATCACCACGGTAACCTCTGCTACCGGACAGACTCTGTACGTTCAGACGGGTCAGGGTATCATTTGAATTTTTTGGGTGAGATTTGGTACAATTAACAGAACAACACTTTCTGCAACATTTAGCTGTCTTTCCATAAAAGATAAACTTGAATAAAATAAGATTTAAATTAGGAACTACTGGAAGCTAATAAGATTGGAAAGCCAAGTAGACATTCAATTAGGGCTGCATCTAATGGCTAATTATCATCACCAATTATTAGTAAATGCAGCCATTTTTAATTGATTGGTCTATAAAATATCAGCAAACACTGAAAACAGCCCATAATCAGGCCCAGATTACTTGTTTTGTCCAACCAACAGATCTGAAACTCAAAGACATTCAGTCGACTTTTACCACAGAAGATGAAGAACAATTACCACGTTTGAGGAGTTGGATAGTTTTTGCATAGACAATTACTGAAATGATTAATCAATTAACAAAACTGCTGCCAGTTTCAGTTCAGTTCATCAGCATGAATGTAAAATGTGACAATTTGCTGCTTATTTCTGTTCTGATTTTAATTACAAAATCAGTATGTTTGTCTGTTGACTGGAAATAAACAAGCAGTTTGAAGACGGTATCTTGGGCTCTGGGATGGACATTTTCAATATTCTGTTTATTTTACAGTCTTGACAGATAATTGATTACTTGTAATCAATCAATCAATCAATCTATCTATCCATCTATCAACAGCAACAATCAAGAACTCAACAGATTAATTGCAATAATCCTACATATTTT